>NC_056733.1:1754061265-1754271265 GCF_019279795.1 Protopterus annectens | reverse complement strand
AATACACAGTGTAGTCTGATGCCTGACTGTGGTATGGGACATGTCTCCGTCTGGCCCTACAAAAATATATGCTGATAGGGTACTGTAAACTGGAGCAGCATGGAACATCAGATAGAACAGGACCAAGAACAATAACATCAACCACAGTCTGTATACAAGCCAAGTAACATATTCACATTACACACTCTGTCAACAATCACCATAAGTACACAGACCTCACTACTGTACAGACTACAACAGAATGTCCAGGTTTTGTCCTCAAATATAAGGCCTATTATACATAACATGTCTAGCAGTCTGATGTCTCACTGGCCTATCAGGTATGATATCAGTAAATAATGATATACTGTACATATGCACCTCTTACTGCATGACATATGGACAAAGGGTGACAGACTTGAGGGACAGAGGCACAAACACCGGGCCAATATTGACATATTCCTGTGATAAACATAAAATTCCTGGTGTAACAGGGTTTGTTGTGACATATCTCTTCTGAGGGATGTGAAGTCAGTAACTCACATGGATGTCACCATGTACTGACTGCAATCATCAGAGTATGCTACTGCATTTCTAAAGATAGGAAATGTGTGAGTAACACACCACATGCAAGACTCCAAACTCTGGCCAGTCTGCAGATAGCCCTACAGGTGAGAGTTTCCTCAACCAAAAAACACTGTCATGCCAAACTTTAAATCATGTAGAACAGCCATATCCACACAAACACTGTTAAACCAACATTACTTCAAATATAGAACAGCAGTCCTTACATTCTCTCCCCATGTCTAGAGCATCCCCCTCCTGTTTGTTGGTCTGTCTCCACAGTGTATGTTGTAAGAGGTATTTTCAACTACCCTCTCTGATGCTATTTGCCAGACACCCACATGAAGTCCTGCTCACAGTGAAGGAAAAGGGCCAACACCCACATGAAGTGCTTAGTTATAGGAGTGTGTTTCCATGCAATTAGCTATAGGAATGATACTGCAGCTATTCCACATGCAATTAGCAAGTGGGGGACAGGGTATCAACTGATCATGAGCATTACTTAGAAAATTCAAGCTGCTGCCTATCCAAAACAGATGCCTCTTTCCACATCCACCAGAGAGGGAGAAAGAGAGAGCGAGACAGAGACAAAGTAAGAAAGGAAGGGAGTAAGAGAGGAAGAGCCAAGCATGTTTGTGTATGATCCATGGGTGGAGAGTGGTATCTGGGTATTGTAATGGTTGCCTATACTGTTTACTAATTCATGCTGTCACATAGTAATTGCACATGGCTGTACACATTTATGGCAGAGGATTGTCTACAACAACCTCTACAGTGTTTGAAAACTGTTGGCCTTGTAATGTGGACATTGGGACATATAGGTCCTCAATATAATGATGTAGCAAAATCCAAACTGCAATGGATGGTGTCATTCCACAACCACCCCAACACCCACACATGATACTGATGGCACACACACACACAAACACACATTTATCAGTACTGAGTTTCAAACCCCTATCTGACTATCTATTGCTATTATAGTATTAAGCAGTTACTGCATGCACCACTGAGCTTATATGTTTGAGACCTCTCCAAAGATATCTTTGAAGGTGAGTAACATCAGCAACAGTGCTAAAGGAGAGGTAAGGGAAGTGTAGTAAGTGTGAATGTCCACAAAAGCAGCTGTCAACAAAGACACACACACACACACACACACACACACACACACACACACACACACACACACACACACACACACACACACACATTTGCCTGTACTGAGATGCATGGGTTAATTGCTTCACAGGTGTGTAGTAGGTGAATGGGCCTGAAGGCCGTACAAGGCTAGGCAAAGGGAATACCTTGGCATCAGGCCACTTGATAATAGTCTCCAGTGTGGCTCAGGGGTGTAGTCCCTGGAATGGTCCCCAGGGGTGGGTATTGTATTCACCATCCACTCATCTGGGTTACTATTGTGGGTGGCCAGTGATGTGCACTGCTTCCCATGTATGTGATCTACATTCCATAACATGGACAGTGTCTGGGTTGTGTACATGTCCCACCTGCATGTTCTTTGACATGTAGAAGTGTACTTGAGGTCTCTGGGGCATGTTGTGTGGACAGATTGTTATCTTCTGATGTAGCATTCCTGACCTCATTTGGCGAGACCTGGCTATGGAACTGAGGTTGTGCTTGCACCTACATTGACAGCATGATACAGGCAGAGTTAGTGGCATCTGTCCATACAGGGCATGTGTATAAGTCATGGTATTCCCTTTGTGGGCTACATTTGCAGACTCTACAGTTGTTGCAGGCATCCAGTGGGGAAGATAACAAAAGGGCCACTGTAAGCATTTATTTGCCTACATTGGGGATGGAACAGGGTGCCATGTCCTTTTTCGTGCTGGATAACACACACTCAGTCAGGAGATGTAACACATCACAGTACTTTCTAATGTCGGTGGCACTGTTGTGGTCAGCAAGCATGTAGTCCACTGTAATCACACCGTGGTTACTATCTGTGAGGCAATATGCAGGGAACTACCAATATAGTGGTTGTTGCCTTGCCAAGTATGTTTGTGTATGAGACATGGGTGGAGTGTTCTTTGAGTAATAGAAGGGTTGCCTATATTGTCCACCAATCCATAATGTCACATGTACAGCCATGAATTGTCTACACCAGCCTTTCTGGTGTTTGACATCTGTTGTTCTTGTAAGGTGGACATTGTGACATATACTAGGTCCTCAAAATAATAATTTAGCAAAACCCACCCCACAATGGATCCTGTTATTATACAATCACAGCAACCTCCACACAGGATACTGATGACAGACACACTTGCCAGTGCTGAGATTCAACCCCCTACCTAGCTATGTATTACTACTACAGTATACCACATTTATCACATGCTACATGGAGCTTATAGAACAGATGCTGTCCCAAGGTACTTCTAATGTGAGGAAGAGCACCAGCCCTTGTAATTACAGGCATTGGGTGATGTAGTGGGTGAGAGATACCAAAAATAATTTTACCCACATGCACATGTTACTGTATTTCTATAGGGTTGCGGGGGGGGGGGGCACACCTGACAACTGTAAACATTTGCTATGGCTGTACTGGTATTTCAGGTACTCTGTCAGCTTCCATTTCATTTTATATTCTGATCTATCATGCAGACTAGAGGCATATCAGTAGAGTACAGATCTTAGGTTTTATTGACCTACATTTCAGTTTCAGACTTCATAGCCTTCAGAACTGACATACAACTGCCAGACCTGTTGTAGTCTGTCTGTGTAGGTCTGCAAGGGGGCTGTTCACCATTGCCATCAATTGGAGGCCTTAGCACAGTCTTTCTTTATTGTCATCTACACCTGTTCTGCTGGCTGAGACTGTTGTTGGATATGTGAGCCTCACTGACATGCATTTGTGTTTCCTATGGACACACATTTGGCAAACCACATGTCCTGCAGTGGGATTTGTCACCTTGTCTAGTACTGCCTACTTTGTTGACACCAGTATTTGTTATGGATTTCATGCTGCCCATATAGGTGCCCACTATCTGCTGCCATCCCATTCAGCCACCCGATTTCCTTGCATGATCACATCCATACCATAGATACAACTAGCAGAACATACTACTCCAGTCAGCAATTGATAGGAAGAGTGACTTACCTTGTGGCTGTGCCAGTATTGAGGATGGTGCTGGAGGGATGACTATGTCGGATGCACACAGTATACTCCCTATACATGGTAAAGCACAGGTAGTGTTATGTTTGGCATCCCTTTTACTGTATGTGCAAGTCAGAGAGAGGTGTCATTCCCTGGGTCCCTACCATGTCAATGCATGTGCTATGCATTGCCTCTTTACCAAAGCCTGGGCATACTGGGCACACCTCCTTCTGTCTACAGGGGCAGGCTAAGGTTGTTCCTCCTCCACGTCCCTCTGTGTCTGTGATGGCCTTGGCAACGGGGGGGGGGGCTGTGTGGCCCTACCCCTTGCTGTTCCTGCTGCAGCTGTTTCCGCAGGATCATATTGTGCAGCATGCCACATACAATGAAAATTTGTGTACATGTGGATGGAGAGTACTGCAAGGCTCCACCGGATATATTCAGGCACTGGAACCGTGACTTGAACATCCAAAACACACACTCTATTATGATTCTGGTTTGTGCATGTGCCTCATTATAGAGTTCTTATTCAGGTGTGTGTGCATTTCTGATGGGTGTCATCAGCCACGGTTCCAGTGCGTAACCAGCATCCCCCACTAGGTGGCCATATGGGATGTCCCCACTGGCAAGTTTCTAGTACAGCTGTGTCATATGCCAGATGTGGGAGTTGTGATAGCTTCCAGGGCTGCCAGCACACACATTCATTATAATGGCCTGGGCATTGCACATGACCTGGCAGTTGATGGAGGGGAAGACCTTGCAGTTTATGTAGAGACTACCCCACTTGCTGGGTGGTGCTTTGATGTGTATGTGCGTGCAGTCTATAGCACCCACTACCTCAGGGTATTCTGCTATTTGGTGGAAGAGACACATATTACTGGTCAACACCTCATGGGTGTTGAGGAAATATATGTGCTCACCAGCATGTGCTGACATGGCATCCAGGAACTGGTGGAGTACCCTGGATGCTGATGTCTGTGAGATCCCCATGATATCCCCAGTTGGCTTTTTGAAGGTACTTGTGGCTAGTATTCTTAACCCCTACACATACTTTGGTATCCACTAGGATGGATTCTCCTCTATTGGTTCTGTATGTGAGGCGTGGCCAGCAACAGCTCAATAATTTGCTGTAAAATGTCCCTGTCAACCTTATAGCACTCCACTATCTCCAGCTCATGTAGCCCCTGGTAGGTTACCCTGGGTCTGTACACTCTCCTCCTCCTCCTCCTCCTCACTGTGAGTTGGTCATCAGCATTCACATCCTCACCACCTGCAGTCTCTTCCACATATTGATGTATGAGAGCAACAGCAGCCCCTAACATTTTGTTAGTTTTGTCAGGCAAAATTTCCCCATCTGTGTACTCCGGTGGTGTAGAGTTTGTGGGAAAACCAGAGTGAAAGGTGTTTGCATAGTTTATATTAGTGTGCTGGGCTGCTGCCTGTGTAATTGGCTGATTCTGATACGTTTCACCTGCCAGCTATGCTAGTTCTCCTTGATTGCCTTCCTACTGCTGTTTTCCCTTCCCATTGCCTTCATGTTTATGCTCTGAGCTGCTCAGCGCATACCCAGTGCTCAGATGTGAGCAGAGCTACTATCCTGTTTTTTTTTTTTTTTATTTAAAACCTGGTGCGTGGCACACACACACATTTAGGCAATGTAAACACTGCTAGGCAGCCTCAGGGAAACCCCTTCCTTAGCTGTTCTTAGCTAAGGGCAAACACAGGCTACAGAGCTCCAATAAGCTTACAGAATGCATGACACTCCCCCTTATGAGGTCATCTACCTCTTAGACTTGCTGCACCTACACGGTTGGGTGCAAGCTGACACTGACAGGAAACCTCTGATTATCAGTCCCCTCATTTGCATACAACAGAATGCTAATTCATAGTTTCCATACTCTCACTGAGCCTTCCCCCTTAGCACCCACTATTCCCTGGTATTGTTGTTTTATACATGCCATTGACTATCATGGCAAAATGTTGTTTTGGGTTTAAAAGCTTATTTCCCACTTTTTTCTTATTTTCAGGCCGATCACATTTGCACCCCCACTGCCCTACACCCATTAGCCTAACGAGCCTGGTCTGCAAGGCCATGGAATGTATCATCATGGAACTTATAAACAAAGACATTGGTAATCTCCAAACTCTGAACCCCACCCAGTTCGGGTTTGTAAAAGGCAGATAATGTCTCCTAAACCTGACAGACTTCTTTGAAGCAGTCACCAAAGCCATGGACAAGGGTAAAGTGGTTCACACAGCCTATCTAGATCACGCCAAGGCTTTTGACACCATCCCCTACTCTGAAATTATAGATAAACTCACTAAGCTAGGTATAAATCCCTATGTTACAAGATGGGTTGCCAAGTGGCTCACTGACAGAAGCCACACTGTGAAAGTAGCAGATTCCAAATCCGACTTCAGACCAGTGACAAGTGGAGTACCACAGGGTTTAGTCCTGGGTCCTCTCCTGTTTGGTATCTACTTTTCTAAAGTACAGGCAAACACAGAAGGTCTTTGGCTAATGAAGTTCACAGATGACTGCAAACTAGGAGCCATAATCGAAACTCGAAATGATGTGAACATCCTACAAAGGGCCTTACTGAGACAGGTGCCTGGTGTCAAAGCCATGGCCTCAAGCTCAATGACATCCCCTTTGGTAAAAACTCTGTACCCATGAGCTACCAGATAGGTGGTAGTCTACTTAACACCGGAAGTGTGATAAGAGACCTTGGAACACAGATGGACAGTAGTCTCTCCTTTAATAATCACATCGCCACAGTAGTCAGGAAATCCTTCTATGTGTCACACCTCATCACAAAAGGTTTCTCATCCAGGAAAAAAAAGAGGTTATTGTTCCCCTCTAGTCGTCACTCATTAGACCCATTATAGAGTGCAACGTCCCTTTTGGTATGTACTTCACAAGACATCTACAACAACTGGAAAGGCTGCAGAAATACCTCACAAAGAGGATTACCGGCCTCAAACAGATGCCTTACGCAGACTGTATCAAAAAACTCCAGCTTTACTCCATTACATATTGCCTACTCAGAGGCGATCTCTGCCTAACATACAAAGCTATGTCAAACCCAAAGCTGTTGGACATGCTCCACTTAAAGAAATCTCAATCCCTCCAAGTTACACGCTCTAGGGACCTAAGCCTTGTCACCACAATAAACAAAACATGCTGGAGGGATAGATTCCTCTGCAGATCATGGGCTGTACATCCAAAGAGGGTGTGGTCGTGCTGCACAGGTAGTTGATTATCACATCATTTTCCTGGGGGGGAATAAACTGGCAAACATTCTCTAGTCATGGTGCCTGAAAGACATAAAGAGGAAAAATGGTCTGAGGACCTCATACTGTACGGATATAATGGTTGTTAATTGACATTTCTGTCTCCCCCCAACCATATCTGCAACAATAATCTGAACACACAACTCAATGGGTATGTTTACAGCAAACCTACTTTTGGGACATATATCATATTGTACGACAAACTGTGCAATGTGTTTCTAGTCATTTCATGTTGAAACACTATCATTGGTGGCCTGTTGCTAACAATGTCACCTAAATGCCATTGTAAGGGCCACTATGGTTCCATATATGCATGTGCTCTTCTGTTTGCTATGTGACTGCTCCAAATCTGGTGTTTTGTGTTAATGGGGATATCTATGCATGCTGTTAGAAGTAATCCTGGATTGTGTGGACTTCTACTGCCCACATATGTTCTATAACTGTGACACAATGGCATGTTTGTGAAGCCTGTTACCAGGAGAACCACCTCTACCACCTCATCTGGCCATGTTACCTTGCAACAAAGCAGAAGGGTGTCATGTGGACAAAGCCTAACATTAGGGGGGTATATATAGGCACAAATTGCAGGTAAGCCTATTACAAACCTATGACGTTTGTGCATGATACATTTCACATTAACATGACTGTCCTGCAGGTGATGGGGTCTGAAATGCATGTTTCTATCATAACTTCATATGTTCATAGGTTCGTAGGTGGGTTACTAGGCTATCGGCCCAAGGGCCTAAGTAAGCCTAGCCAACAAGGTTCCCTGGCTTACGCCACCCAAGAAAGCTATTTTCCTGTGCCCCTGTTGAGCAGAGCCACAGAAGTGATCCCTGGGGTGTATTTCCTATTTCCCATCCACTTATCAAGATTTTTCTTCAAGAGTGCTAATGAGGAACTTTGCTTGACATAGATGGGTAGCTTGTTCCAGAGTATGGGAAGTCTCTGGGCAGAACTATATCCCTCTAGCATGTCCTGTTTATTGTGGTGACAAGGTTTAGGTCCCCAGAGTGTGTAACTCAGAAGGATTGGGATTTCTTTAGGTGTAGCATGTCCAACAGCTCTGGGTTTGACATAGCTTTATATGTTAGGCAGAGATCACCTTGGATTAGGCGATATGCTATGGAGTAAAGCTGGAGTTTTTTGAGAT
The DNA here is from genome assembly GCF_019279795.1 of Protopterus annectens. Taxonomy (NCBI): domain Eukaryota; kingdom Metazoa; phylum Chordata; order Ceratodontiformes; family Protopteridae; genus Protopterus; species Protopterus annectens. The sequence goes on along the minus strand of NC_056733.1, from coordinate 1,754,263,163 downwards.
GCTCAGTGTAGGGCATCTGTTTGAGGCCAGTAATCCTCTTTGTGAGGTACTTCTGTGGCCTTTCCAGCTGCTGCAGCTATCTTGTGAGGTACATTCCAGAAGAAGTGTTGTACTCTATAATGGGTCTAATGAGTGCCGAGTTGAGGGGAACAATGACCTCATTTTCCCTAGATGTGAACCCTTTTGTGATGAGGTGTGCCATGTAGAAGGATTTCCTGACTACTATGGTGATGTGATTATCAAAGGAGACTACCGTCCACCTGGGTCCCCAGGTCTCTTATCACACATTCGGTGTTAAGTAGATTGCCTCTTATGTGGTTGTTCATGGATACAGAGTTTTTACCAAAGGGGGTGACAATGCACTTATTGGCACTGAGCTTGAGGGCATGTCATTTTGTCCTTGTACTGCTGTATCATTCTGGGTGATGGCAAGATGCTATTCAGGGCTAGGGTCATACCTGCCTTGGCTGTAAGATTGGAGAGCTCTTCCATGTCACTTTTCATGTAGTCCAGGGAGGTACGTCTCAGGTCATTCACATCAACACGGACAATGACAGAGTCATATTTGTACTTGTTGTAGAGTGACCTGAGTGCATGGGTTATGTGGCGGATCCTGGCACCCAACAGGCAGCTGACAGTAACCTTCTCTTTGTTTAGCCTGGTGATGGAACATCAGTGTGCCTGACTATAGAGTCACCTATGACTAGTGTGTTACTATCTGCCTGTTGGTGTTTCTGCATTCCGGACACATTTCTTTATTAGTGTGTTGGGTACATTGTTTTGCCTTATGGGCTGTGGTTGAGTGGCACACTGAGTCTATGGGCTATGTGTCATTTGGGTTGTGTTGGGGTGGAAGTTGCTTGCATTTCTGCTTTGGAGGTCTCTGTTGCTTGATCAGATTATTATTGAGAGCCTCTGTGAATGTTTTTGTGTTTCTATGTGTGTATTTTGGTGGTGTAGGTTTAGTGGGGCTATGTGATGAGTGTGGTGTGGTGCAAGTATTTACCTTCTCCTCTTGACTGTCAAGTTCAGTCTTGGTTGGAGAGAGCTTTACCTCCAGTTTGACTAGATAAATGCATCTCTCACAGGTTGTGGTGTTGGGTGGTAGGAGGAGAGGGTTGTCTGTGTACAAGGGGCAGTTGCTACATTGCCCCAAGATGCCCAGATTCATCAGATAGACAGGAGAGAACACAGGGAACTGATCCTTGGACATGTCTGAATAAAAAACTACTTTCCTCTAGACAAGTGAGGAAAGTGAGTATAAGAGCTGTTTTTCCTCTAAGCAAGTGAAGAAAGTAAGTACAAAAACTGTTTTCCTCTAGGTAAAGAGGAAGGTTGAGTGCTGTAGTAATTTGTAGCTTATTTAGTGCTAACAACAAGTTCTGAAGAAATGTGAGCACAGATAAGCAAATTCAAGTGCTAAAACTAAGAATCCATGCATGGATCTTGTGGTAGATAGGCTACCTAGGGCTTATCACTCCCACTGATAAGCTAGAATGCTTCCCTTCAACACAGAAAGGCTTGGGAGATCAGAAGCTTACAAACAGTCCTGGATACAGCAAATCTGCATCTGGACTAGACTAGTTACAGGAAAGGTGGAAAACAAGCGCAAACGCAGGCTTTTAAACCAGAAAGTTGAAAGAGATGGAAAACTGCCCAAGTGGCCAATAAACTACAATTTCTGGGCCAGAAACCACTCTTGTGGTAGATAGACTACCTAGTGCTTACTCCCACTGATAAGCTAGAAGGATTTCCTCCAATACAGAAAGACTTGGCGGGGTGCAGATGTTTACAAACAGTCCTGGATACAGGAAATCTGTATCTGGACTAGACTAGTCACAGGAAAGGTGGGGAAACAAGCACAAATGCAGGCTTTTAAATCAGAAAGTTGAAAGAGATCGAAAAACTGACCAAGCAGCCAATAAACTACAATTTCTGGGCCAGAAACCACTTGTGTGGTAGATAGGCTACCTAGTGCTTACCACTCCCACTGATAAGCTAGAAGGCTTCCCGCCAATACAGAAAGGCTTAGGTGGTTCAGAAGCTTACAAATAGTCCTGGATATAGCAAATCTGTATCTCGACTAGACTAGTTACAGGAAAGGTGGTAAACAAGCGCAAACACAGGCTTTTAAACCAGAAAGTTGAAAGAGATGGAAAAACTGCCCAAACGGTCAATAAACTACAATTTCTGGTCCAGAAACCACTATTGTGGTAGATAGGCTACCTAGTGCTTACCACTCCCACTGATAAACTAGAAGGCTTCCCTCCAACACAGAAAGGCTTTTGGGGGCTCAGAAGCTTATCAACAGTCCTGGATACAGCAAATCTGTATCTGGATTAGACTAGTTACAGGAAAGGTGGAAAACAAGCACAAACACAGGCTTTTAAACCAGAAAGTTGAAAGAGATGGAAAAACTGCCTAAGTGGCCAATAAACTACAACTTCTGGGCCAGAAACCACTCTTGTGGTAGATAGGCTACCTGGTGCTTATCACTCCCACTGATAAGCTAGAAGGCTTTCCGCCAATACAGAAAGACTTGGGGGGTTCAGAAGCTTACAAACAGTCATGGGTACAGGAAATCTGTATCTGGACTAGACTAGTTACAGGAACGGTGGGAAACAAGCACAAATGCAGGCTTTTAAACCAGAAAGTTGAAAGAGATTGAAAAACTGCCCAAGCGGCCAATAAACTGCAATTTCTGGGCCAGAGACCACTCTTGTGGTAGATAGGCTACCTAGTGCTTATCACTCCCACTGATAAACTAGAAGGCTTCCCACCAATACAGAAAGACTTGGGGGGTTCAGAAGCTTACAAAGAGTCCTGGATACAGGAAATCTGTATCTGGACTAGACTAGTTACAGGAAAGGTGGGAAACAAGTGCAAATGCAGGCTTTTAAACCAGAAAGTTGAAAAGATGGAAAAACTGCCCAAACGGCCAATAAACTACAATTTCTGGGCCAGAAACCACTCTTGTGGTAGATAGGCTACCTAGTGCTTACCTCTCCCACTGATAAGCTAGAAGGCTTCCCTCCAACACAGAAAGGATTTTGGGGACTCAGAAGCTTACAAACAGTCCTGGATATATCAAATCTGTATCTGGACTAGACTAGTTACAGGAAAGGAGGGAAACAAACACATACACAGGCTTTTAAACCAGGAAGTTGAAGGAGATGGAAAAACTGCCCAAGCGACCAATAAACTACAATTTCTGGGCCAAAAACCACTCATGTGGTAGATAGGCTACCTAGTGCTTACCACTCCCACTGATAAGCTAGAAGGCTTCCCTCCAACATAGAAAGGCTTTTGGGGGCTCAGAAGCTTGCAAACAGTCCTGGTTACAGCAAATCTGTATCTGGACTAGACTAGTTACAGGAAAGGCGGGAAACGAGCTTAGAATTTTTTTTGGAAAGTGGAAAGGGAGAAAGGAGAAATAGAAGATAATTCAAAATTAAGGACCTAAGTGGCTTGCCCTTCACAAACGTTCTCTCTGTATTAAGTAGAGTGAGCTAGTGACAATGGATTGGAATAGAGCTGGGATAGAGCAGAACAGACGGGACTGGTAGGAGTGTCTGAAGTCAAAATATGATCTCACATTACTTTGTTGAGTGAGCAAATGAGATAGACCCAGGAGGAGTGTTCAAACACAAATTTACATGATGGGCGGGCAATTCCAAAGCCACCAAGATTAATACCAAAACAAGAACATGGAGGGCGGGCGGGAAACTAACTGCAGAGACAGAAAGAGACCACAGTATTCTATGAAACAATTACATAGAAAAATAAATAACTACAGAGAGACACAGACACAATATTCAATGAAAATTAAATAGGCAGAAAAATGAAATGCAATACAATCTTTAACACTGCAAGTTTGTACTTAACTCAGCTAGTAATGCAGTTGCTTGTAGGTATGTAGCAGAAGCCAAACAACTCAGGTATTGAGCACTAATAAATTCAAAAATATGTGACTCAGTTATAAATACAGAGAAACCCTCTAGGCTAAGAGTTTAACACTGAATATCAATGAAGTGAAACACAATATCCCTCACTAACTGCAGAGACAGAGAGAGACCACAGTATTCTATGAAACAATTAAACAGAAAAATAAATAACTACAGAGAGACACAGATACAACATTCAATGAAACAATTAAATAGACAGAAATTGAAATGCAGTGCAATCTTTAACACTGCACGTTTGTACTTAACTCAGCTAGTAATGCAGTTGACTGTAGGTATGTAGAAGAAGCCAAACAACTCAGGTATTGAGCAGTAATAAATTCAAAGATATGTGACTCACTTATAAATACAGAGAAACCCTCTAGGCTAAAAGGTTAACTCATTTCTTCCACCTCCAGGTATTTGCCACACTAATATACATGTCTTGAGGTACAGAACACACACACTATGATGGCTTACATCTTTTCATTCAGTGCTGAGCTGCACAGTTGACAGGTATGGCCCACTGCCCACAAGGCCAGATGCTATGTCCATAGCAGTTGTTCAGCAGGACATCATTACAAGTATTGATGGCACATATAAATCTTTCCACATCATCTATCCCATTATTACATACCAAGTACTACATTCAATTACATGCATATATGTTTCACATACCTGTTGTAGCACTGTCCTCTCTTCTAGGTACACTTTATGTGTCCCTTGTTTTATAGACTTTTGTTTTGGTTTGGTTTGTAGTTTTAATTTTCTCTCTCTCTCCTTCTGTCTCTCTCTCTCTCTCTCTCTCTCCACTACAGGGATTGAGCTACTTTGACCAGGTTGCAGCATGGATTTTGGAGGTGATGCTCATGATCAGGTGATGGCTTCTGCACCAATCAGTGTTCACCACTTGCTAATTGCATGCAGCCAGCTGTGTAGTCCTTCCAATTACCACTGTTATGGCAATCCACTACTATAAATTACTACATCATCTGGGCATTGTCCCTTTAACCTTCCTGTATGGAAGACATCCTTCCTGTGTGTGGGCAGCAGTGTTGCAGACAGCAGGTAGCAATACCTCTTACAACAGGACTTGCAGACACAGGCCAACTACATATTTGTATAAGGTTCCAGACCAAGGGACAGTGTGAGTATTGTTATATGCATTGAATATCACTAGTTTTACAGGGTTTGTGTGTACCTGCTAGTCTTGCATGGAATGCAGTCTGTCTGCATAGCTCTCAGCTGTGGGCCTATCCACATGATGGCCAGAGGATTGGCTGTTATGTTTTGTCTGTTCACCACACAGATCTTGTCTCTGATATATTAGTGGCATTCTTTCTGTTGAGAGCTATCAGTGCATGGCTACATCCATTTGTTTCTGACTTCATATTCATTAGTAAGGATTTATTGCAACCAACCTTGTAACACCAGCAGCTTTCAAGGTGTATAACAGCAATATTGCAAATATGGCCCTGTGTTCCAGCCTCTGTTCTCCACCTATATACCAGGCTTTGTCCATATGTCATGCAGTAAGAAGTTGTTAATTAGTGGCCTAACATTATTTAGTGCTGGCATTCCTGCTGTCATTCCAGTGATGTGGACTCCCACACAAATTGTGGGTAGGGTCCATATATATGAGGGCTACAGCTGGACAAAATGTGTGTGTCCTTGTACAGTCCAGAGGTCAGTGTATGTACACTGTTATATGCACTTGTATGTCATTCTATGAGGGAGGGATATGCACAATTTTAACCTAGGATGTTACAACACTTGAGGGATATCAGTAGTAAGACACATGAAGGTATATGGCTGTACATTTCCATACAGTTCACCATTGGAACAGTGGTGGGCTAGTGCTTACTATCTTACAGACAATTCTGTTTGTCAGTGTTATAGTGATGTTTTAAGTTAAGCATTTTTATGTAACAGATACATTTTCATTGTGACGATTTATTCTTTTCCCCCTAGGGGTTGAGTACAGAGTGTAATTGGAGGCTGCTGAACTACATCTGTAATTAATAAGTGTTGACTGATTCTTATCTTCAAGGCAAGTGTTTTTTTACTGTTGTACTACTTGAAGGCCTTAGCCTGGACAGCAACATACGTTATGCTTTCAGATTACTGTATCAAATGTTTTGCTTGAGAGTTGCATTACTCAGTTATTATGTATTTCAAACACCTAACTGCTATATGAAATGGAATATACAACTGAAACAGTACATGAATAAACATTTCTATGTATGCAAACTTGTGTGTGGTGTCATATCCTTTGATTGTCTGTGGGTATATGATTCATGCAATAATTGTCTTTTGTATGAAAGAATCAAACACTGGCCATTTTAAAAGGTGGCAACTGTAGGAATACTGGCTGTTCGATATGCTGTACACCCTCTAAATATATATCTTCTTATACATATCTATAAATAGTAATATATGTATATGTGTATGTATGTGTATGCATGTATGTATATATATATATATATATATATATATATATATATATATATATATATATATATATATATATATGTGTGTGTGTGTGTGTGTGTGTGTGTGTGTGTGTGTGTATTTTTATCATTGGAATGTTTACTGCTTCCACATTGTACATTCCCTATGGTACACAGACTGTTCTGTATGATATGTTATTAATATCATCCTGACATCGTACAACTGAGATGGATTACTGTTAATTTGTTGTGGCTTTGTTGTGTAGGGTCCTGGATATGAGACTTGCAAGTGTTTGGTTAATGTGTTGCAAGGCAGATCTGTTCAGCTGTGGAGGATGGGATGATATCAATAATTACAAGAGGTACTAATTTTGGGCCCCTTCTCCCCCATTAACAGTGGCTTTGGTCATATATATATCTATATATATATATATATATATATATATGTGTGTGTGTGTGTGTGTGTGTGTGTGTGTACACATATATATATATATATATATATATATCTTTATATAAATATATATATATATATATATATATATATATATATATATATATATATAGACATATATATGTACACACACACACACACACACACACACACACACACACACACACACACACACACACACACACACATACACGCACACACAAACATGCGTGCACACAGACACACACACATATATATTATATAATATATATTTATATACATACATATATATATATATATATATATATACATATATATACATACACATATATATATATATATATAGATAGATAGATAGATATATACACACACACACACATATATGCATCTACATATATAAATACATTTCCCCTACTGTTGAATGACTATGCTGGATGATATGTTTGAGAAAACATCAGATTTATTTGCATCTGAACTGGCTTAGTGGTAAATCACTTTGGCTATAGTGTGTGAGGTTCTGGGCTTGAGAATTGCAAGGGCTGATTATTTTGTGCTGGGCAGAACAGGGGCTGTTGGAGACAGAGTGATTAGTGCACTTTAAACCAGTTGTAAGTGGGTTTGCGTGGCACTAAGCGACGCTTACTTGAGCTTAGCTTAGCTTATGCCCGCTTAAACCTGCGCTAATTTCAAATAAAGAAAAGAAAAAGGGGAGGTAGGAAAGAGGTTTAATTGGGGCAAGCAGGGGGACAAACTAGAAGAGAAACAAGTAGGGATGTGCAGGGTGGGTGTAGGAAAGGACCATAGCTCTGCATTTCTTTGGCAGCAACAGCTGCTTTGAATGTGGACAATTTAAAATTTGGAGCCTCACACTGTACAGGGAGATGTGTGGGCATCATACAATATGGATGATTGGTAGGGTTAGATTGTGTGATGGGTACATATCTCTGGGCGAAATGCAGAGCTATGTATGGGACGTGATTTTATTGTGGGACAGATGCCCTTTTTTAAGGTGTGTGGGATGTTAAGGAAGGATTATTGGTAAGGGTGGTGAGGGAGGTTTGGTAGGAGAGGTTGCATTTGCAGACAAGACAGCAGACAGGGGAGGTGTAAAACACATGGGGGTAAACACCTTGACAGGGAGAGTGGTTGGGAATCTGAGACTTATGAGCCCCTCCAGATGGTGGTAGTGGTACTGATGTCCCTACCTGATGGCAGTCACCACTACTCCTTCACAGCTCCGAAGGTGGCTGTGCTGGGGGCTGGGTTGTAGGGGCCTCCTGCCCCTCTAGCTGCGACAGCCTGCCCTCCACCTGGCACAGGCGGTCATCCAGCTCCATCTGGAAGACACTGAGAATCATGCCATAGACTTCATTCTGGGTGAAAACATTCTCACTGCGCCCACTTGCAGGGGGGGGTGAACCCCATCTCCTGCAGTGGTTTCACTTGAGTGTGGTGCAGGACCAGCAGATGAGGGAGGTCTGGGTTGGGTCCCAGACATGCCGGGACCCGGTGCCTCGGCCAGGTGGGGTGGGATAGGCAGATCCGCTGGGATCTGCCTTCCCATATGTGCTATGGTGTGGAAAGTAACAATGAATATTAGTCATGCACAACACATTACTAAATTAGTCAAAATAGCATGCATGGATATTCCCATTTACCCAAAACACTGCAATTATAACAGTGCCATAGCAACCAGAACCCATGCATATATGGAATGGCATTCAGAGTTGCAGCAGCATGCCAGTTAGTGGTATGTCAGGCAGGCAATAAAATAATTATTCAACAGGGAATATTAGTATGCATACAGTTTAAACAATGATAAACCAAGTGGAACAATGGTCCCAACAGTAGAGTTTTGTTTAGGAACATACCCATGTTGATTTCAGTGTGATGGTTGGATCACTTGAGTGGTGGGGAAGGAAACAGATTAAATTGACAACTGCTTTCAAGTATATTTGTCAGTATACTACTATTCACTACTCTACATTCTGACCACACATACACTCTACCTGGGCCATGGGGCTGCTACAGTGCACCAACAGCTGTAGATATCAACAGAGCAATTGTACCCTTATTTTATTTATACACATCAGACTTGTTTTTATACCAATTTCTCTACCTGTGGGCCTGTGCAGATGAACTGTGTGCACATTACATTGCTGTTTCTACACATATTTCAGATTCACATATTAGTTGCAGGCCCTGGAGTTTGTGTTGTGCCTTTCACATACATCTGTGACATTCTCTGTGTGCAGGCTTCTTCGCAACTGGGGAAACTATCCATGACAGCGTGACACTTGAAGGGCTTGTCTGGGCCAGACTGCAGAGTGTGGATGTCTAGTCTGCATCTATTTGTAGGACTGGGACTGATCAACACAGTAATTGTACACCTTTCATAGTTATACACATCATACTAGTATTTCTATTCAGATTTCTTTACCTGTGTGCCCTGTATGGAAAATGTATGTGTTGCAGTACATCACTTTTTCTATTCAGATTGCAATTTACAACTGTAGAACCAGACTGAGATGTTAGTGGTGGTCCCTGGATTCAAACCATGGTGTGTGTGCAAAATTGAACTACACGCCTAGTCATTAGCAGACTGAGCTACTGGGGAGGTGTTGTGTGTTGTTTGTGACATTTCCATATAGTACATATTTTTGTGCACAGTACTTTTATTATGACATGTTGTACTGCGGTGGTGGTGCTGCGGTAGCATTGTCGCCTCATAGCAAGACGTTGTCCCATTCAATTCTCAGCTAGAGCGTCTTCTGTGTGGAGGCATACGTGAATGGGGCATGCCTTCATTGAAGGTTGTGCATCAGGGCTGGTAACCCGGTACGTAAAAATCCACTACCAATCATTAGCAGACCGGAGTTCCGCTGTGGCAACCCCTAACCGGGAAAAGCCGAAAGACACAAGCAAAACTTTTATTATGACATGTTGCATTATTTGTTTCCCATTTTCACTACAAATTATGCATACATAACAGACATTGGTGTCAATGTTTGTGAAACGTGCACATTAGCTGGATTGCACATTTCACTGTTTTACAACTACATATTGCAATGCAATGTAGATTCCTGAGAACACAGTGTAGATTTTAAGTCTGCACCTGTTAGCCCTATACATTTTCAGTACATTCGCAGCTACATACAGCTGAAATTGAAAGGTTAACACAGGACAATGCTGGCAGACAAACAAGTATAACACATTCTAATGGAAATATGTACTGTTGCTTTTTTCAGTTATTTGACATGCCCATTCTAAAGTATGCAGACAAGCAGTGCTAAATCAGTTCACCTCAGTTAATGCATTCTGCAGGACATACACATTTCTATTTTTCAGGTACAAGTGAGATGACACACACCAGTATTTGGGATCACCTTTATTAGTTTTGACATACATATCTGTGTACAACTCAGAAATCCACAATTACTATTCCTGCATGATCTGCACAGGTGAATGCTTTTCATTTCTAACTGTTATACTGATATCTGTATTACACAGCAGCTGTGAATACTCCATTGTAACACTGGCATCCTGACACAGGCATTTAATCCTGACTTTTACAGCACAATTATATATACAGATGGTACTACCATTACTATAATTTTGATTTCTTACTGCTAATAGCGGGTATTCTGTACTCACTATACTGCTGATGCAGCCGTGCTAGTTGCTGAGCATGAGCATCAACATTCTGGGACCTCTCCGCAGCAGGTGTATGAGGAGACATCACACATTAATCACACCTGCACAGTCACAAGTTGAACTTTTTCCATACTTAGAGATATATAAGACTGCATACTTACAGACAGGTGGGACATCCTGGCTTCTTGGATCCACTGGTCTAAGAGTGCACCCCTCCTCCGCTTCAGGTCATTATGGTGGTGACATACCTGCTCACCAGTCTGGGGTATGCCAGTGGCACTGGTGAGATCATGCGCAAGCTGGTTCCAGGCCTCTGCTTTGTACTGCAAACCCTGGTTCTCGCCCTGCAGCAGCCTGCCATCATGGTTTTTAACTAGGAGCCCAACCATGACCCTGGACTCCTGGATGCCCCAATGTGGTGCTAGGAAGCGAACACCTTCACTAATGCCAGACATTTTGGTCCTGCTGTGAGAAATCCCAAATGGTTATGTTGCTGTATTCCCACCTGTGTGGTTTAAATAGGGCAGTTTTCCAGCACTTTTCTTGATTGACCAGTTTTCATATGCTGAACTTTGCTTAGCTCTGCGTAAATCCACATAGCAATGCTTACACCAGGTAAGCAGAGCTGAAAGCAGGTAAGCAATGCTTACACTTGCAAAGCGTTGCTTAAATCTATTTTTTTTCATTGAATTTATAAATTATTTTTTACATTTATATTTTACATATTCCCACCCATATTGTGCTATACCTGAGCTATATGATTGAAATCTAGCATTCCAATTCCTTAAAAGTTTATTAAATAATTTGGCAGAGGGGTGATTCAAACTGAACATGTTCTACATGCTATACCATGGCAGTACCACTACTCTACAGCAGCTTGATGATGCTTTCTATCACAGTAGCACTTGTCTATCATTTTCAGGATTTCAGCCAGGCTAAGCATAGCAACTCTCTGCACAAACAAGCTGCGCATTGCTTAAACTTCGGATTTATTTGATGAAAAAAAACTTACATTTTTTTAATTTCTATTGCTTTCCTCTTGCTCTACTGCTTCTATGCATGTAGGGCAAGAGTGCATACATTTGGGGGTATGCACTTGAAGACTGCTGCCTTCTAGGTGTTTTGTGTTTTTTTTTTCAGTTTCCATGGACCCTGAAGTGTTAGCTACTTGCATTTCAGTGTCTGTGGACACTCGTTTACTATATAATGTTAGAGCCAGGCTCTAATATTTTATAACTTGACACTCATCTGTGTTACAAAGTGCCATATGGCACTTTCTGAGCGAAGGGGGTGTGTTACATGTGCAGGCACTGCTGACACATGCCCCAACGCTCACTCCTGGTTCATGTCCATTTAGATTAGATAGCAGTGTGCCTTCATGCATATGCAAGGCGCGCCACAATTTTAAATGGTCACAAACCACTCTGTGCAAGAATAGTCTTATTCTTGCATGGAGCTTCGTGAATCCTGGGGTATATCTATTACAGTGTCATTTTGTTCTTTCTCTCACAGTTGGTCTTCTTTTCTTTTTAAAAAGTTTTACTTAGAGTTAGTTTGCTGCTGCTCTCCTTTCTTGCCTGCTACCAGTGGTGCATATATTTTAGTTACTCCATTATCTGCTGCCAGAGAACTAGACCCCTTATCAGTTTGTTGCTGATTTCCTCTTTCACTTTCTCTCGCTACTGAATAAGTATTTCCTGCTGCAGTCCACTTCCACTTTGCCTGGTTCCTTTTCCATATCCTCTGCACTTCCAAAAAAGTTATCAGCCATTTCAACTCATAAAACAGCAGAACTGTCACCTGCAAGCCTGCCTGACATTTGCTCTGTCTTTTGCAACAGTTCTACAGACTCACTTACTTATTTCTGTAAGAAGATACCTAAACAATGCTCATTTGTAACATCCACCACACAGAATATTTATTTACATTTTGAGGCTCCATATTGAACATTTTTTTCTCCAAATTTGGGGGTGGTACCCAAGAAGACACTGGGACAGTATAGGCTCATTCATAATCTTCTTTTTGGGAGGATGCATCAATGAATGACAGAATCCATAGGTCAGATACCCAGGTGTGATACTGTTTTTTGAAAAATGCCATTAGTATCATATGGAGGTTCCCTGATCTTTGGTTAGCAAGGCCAGACACAGAAGCAGCCTGCCTTCTTCTTCCAGTTTGCATGGAAGCTTGGTCATTACTAGGCATGCACATTGTTGGACAATTTTACTTTGACAAAATAATGCCCATGGGGTATGTGGTGGTCTAATCCACTTTTTAAAAGTTTAGCTCTGCCTTCCAGTGGTCATTGCAACAGCGGGCTCTACCCCAACTAATGGTCTATTATTTGGACACATTTTTGTTGGTAGGAAACACAACTGATGCTGCTTGGCAGAGCTTGACAATCTTTTCGTATGTGTGTCAGAAGTTAGGAGTTCTTCTGCCTAAGGATAATGAAGAGGAGCCAGTCAAATCTTTGGTGTTTTTGTAGATTGAGGTGGATGCCTTCTCTATTTACAGTCATTACTGCCAAACAAGCCTCATTATGGACTGACACAGAAGATATCCTTCAAGATAAAAAAATAGAGTGCAGCAAGTTATGTAATTTCTGGGCCTTCTCAATTTTGCATGCCGGGCAGTGGCACTGGGTAGGGCCTTTACCCGAGTTTTGATTAATTTTCTGAAAAAAGGTAGATAAAAGCATCACTGGATGCAAGTCATTCAGAGTGTAAATGATGCTTTATGCAGAATGAATGAGTTCCTTAGTAAGAGTTATACTTGTTTACTGATGCAGCAGGGGGGATGAATGGCCTGTTGCCAAGATCATTGGTTTTCTTCCCCCCTGCCTCACAGACTGTTTGCCACAGGTAAGGAAAGACATCACTTTCCTGGAGTTTATATCAATTTGAGTAGCTGCTGTACTTTGGCATGACCTTTTTATGATAAAAAGATAGTGTTTCATTTTGATAATCAAGCAGTAGTTCTGTTCTCTCTAAGAAAATGCCTAACTTTATCAGGGTTCAGTATTTGCTGAGACAAACAATTCTGCACAGTTTACAAATAATCGTGTATTTCAAAGGCATATAAATTGTGATTAGAGCCAATGAGGCTGCTGACAGTGCATTTCTATGGCTAACTGGCATAGAAGAGCAACCACTCTGCTATAGTGGCCTTGTTCAGCCGGCACCAAGACATGCTGTGGAGCAGGCTGGCACTTAGGCCTTCATGGAGTTTTGAATTGAAGCTCCACATTTGTAAAGATGTTGGACCCCTCTTTTAATTTGTTAGTACATGGAGGATGTCAAGACTCTCTGCATCCATTTAGGGGCTCTCAGCTTATGGAGTACAGGACCAGGTTTGCCAGATTATATGAAATTTTGACTGGTTTCCAGAACTGTTTGTGCTGGGTGAAAGAAATGAGTTGAGCCCACAGCCCCAGCTAACCCAGGAATGTTCAGGAACTACTCTAAGGCTAAATTCCTACTAAGTGATAACCTGACAGAATTTCAAGTCTCCATAAACCCTAAGAGCATTGCTGCCTCCATGGAGCTGGTCACAGAAACCCTATACAAGCATGTTAATAACTGCATAGAGGCAGCTGTACCAACCTGTAAGAAGTACAGAACTAACTCTAAAACAAGCCTACCTGGTGGAATCATGACATCAATAAGCTGTATAACAGAAGAAAGAAAATCATGCCAAAAATTAGGAGATGTAGCAACCAGAAGGATAAAAACACTCTCATCAAACTAAACAAATAACTCAGAGAACAAATAAAGTCTTCCAAAGCCAAGTTTGAGGTAAATTTGACCTCCTAGCCCAAGTACAACTACAAGGTGTTTTTTAGCAATCTTAAAGATAATACACAGTTGTGTGCAGAACTCATTGTTAATGGAGCCACCTATACTGAGCAAGAAGATATAGCAAACCCACTGGCTGACAAATTCAGCTCTAACTTTACTCCTCTCTCCTGTTTGACCTCCACTCAGGAAGTACCATCAGACATAACTCCTCTTACTTTCACTAGGGAACAGGTCCTCAATGCTCTCTCTAAGGCCAAGAACACTGCATTGGTGAGCCCAGTCAGTATCCCTGGATGTCTTTTAAACAGCATGAAACATGACCTATTAGGCCCTCTGGAAGTGCTATTTAACTGTAACCTCCAACCAGACTTTGTACCACATGAATGGAGAACAGTAACAGTCATCCCTCTGCACAAAGGTGGGCCATCTACAGGCTCTGGAAATGAAAGACCCATAAGTCTCACTAGTCTCGTATGCAAAGTCGTGGATATAATTATAATGGAAATGACCAATAATGACATAGGAAACCTCCAAACACAGGACCTAACCCAATTTGGTTTTGTCATGGGCAGGTCATGCCTGTTCATCCTAGTAAACTTCTTTAAGAATGTCACCAAAGCAATGGATGAGGGCAAAATGGTTCACACTGCCTACCTTAATCTGGCCAAGGCATTTGACACAATACCCAACTTGGACAGTGTTGATAAACTCAAGAGGTTAGGCATAAATCCTTATGTCACCCAGTGGGTAGCCAACTGGCTCACAGACAGACTCAGGAAGTTAGAATTGTGGATTTGGCCTCCAGTCACAAGCAGAGTCCCTTAGGGATTGGTCTAGGGATCACTCCTATTTGGCATTTACTTCTCTGAAGTCAAGGCTGATGTCAAGGGCCTTTGGCTGCCCAAATTTGCAAAGGATTGCAAATTAAGAACAGTCATAGAATCCCCCACCAGCACTAATGTTCTCCAGGGACCACAAACACAAACAAATAACTTGTGTCAGAACCGTGGACTAAAATTAAATGCCAAGAAATGTATAATAGTATCCTTTGGGAAGCCATCAACCCCTGGTAACTATCAAATTGACAACACACCCCTAAGAGTTGACCCAGTAGTCAAGGACTTGGGGACACACACAGACAATAACCTAGACCTTGAACACCACACATCTTCAGTAGTAAGGAAATAATTCTGTGTTGTACAACTTATAAACAAAGGTAGGCCATCTTGGTCCAAGGAGTTTATTGTTCCACTGTATTCACCATTCATCAGACCTATGACTGAGTACAATCCCCCTTTGGTATGCACCCAACCAGGCACATCCAACAATTAGAATGTCCACAGAGGTTTCTTGCTAAAAGAATGCAGGGAATAAGTAACATGTCATATGTAGATTGACTCAAAGCCCTATTCCTGTATTCTGTCTCCTACAGACTGTTGAGGGGAGATCTATGCCTGGCATACAAAGCAATGTTAGACCCCACTTTGATGGACCTCCTGCATATTTGCAAAAAAGTCAGTTCTAAAGACTTAAACCTTACTAGTGATATGAATAGGACCTGATGGAGAGACAAATATGTATCCCAGAGACTGCCCTGCTCTCTGGAACAGGCAATCATCCATGTAAAGCAGAGTTCCTCCCTAACACAATTCAATTGTAACTTGGACAAGTGGATGAGGAACAGGAAATTCATCCCTGGTTTGGCACATATGTCTCTAATGGACACAGGCAGCCTGTAAATTGTTTATCTCTCAGACCCCTCCTTGTAAATGTCCTTGTAAATGTTTTATCTCCCAAGCCCCTGCTTACAATTATCATGGGTACTAGAACTTGTCAGAGATTTGGAATGTATGGCAAGGCTTAAAAAATGCCCTTGTGGTTGTTAGCCTAGTACACACCTATGAACCTATGAGCCAATGATGGCAGACACCCTGTAGATAAGAGTATGCTCTGCAGACATTATGAAGTGGTGCATAAAATTTTAAAGGATTACCATTCTTATGCATTGTTTGCTAATTTGATGAGATGAATGCACTGTGGAGCCTTTTGTGTAGGGGAGACACTTCATGGACTTATCTGGGCGATGCCTACAATTTCAAAGATTCTGTGTCCATTTAGCTTCTGCTTTCCAAAACTGATTAACTCAGTTGGGGGCAACAGGTTAAGTTCTTTCCTTGCTGTGCCCCATTTGCTGGGCTTCCATGATCTTTAACTGTTGAGCAGATGTTTCCCCTAGTTAGGTAGTTTTCTAATGGTCTCATTGCAGGGCAGTTATGTCCCATGAATTTAGTACTCTTATCCATAGAGCCCTCCAAATGCAATATCACCTAGTTTTGGACCCCCCCCCCCACTCTTCATGTCGCTAAAGCATCAGATTTAGAAAGAAAAGGGACATTGATTGATGTGGTTAAGCATATTGAGTGCTGGTCTTCCTCTGTCGTTTTGAAATATATCAGATAGTTTAACACATGAACCTTGATAACAGTTGTCATTCTTTGTTGTTGACCTCTGTCACTCATTGCTATTATTTGTGTATCTCACTTGCTTCTAAGAGGGTGACTGTGATATCCAATGGCAGCAATCTGGGTTTGGATCCATCTTATGCAGAGGTGGTATGGAAAGAGTTCCTGGCTCTGCATTTAATCAGTTGTAACCAATTTTCCACACAGTTATTCTGCAGCTTGGTCATCCTCAGTTGTTGGTGCTCTACTTTGGTGGCAATGATATGGTCTGTTACCCAGAAGATGTTTATTGGCTGAAGTGTTTGCAGTTTTATTTTAAGTTCAGAGCATTTGTACAGGAACCTTGTTGCTTTGGTTGACTGTTATATTAAGAAAGTTATGAATCAACATGGTATCCCCAACAGTAGCAGAGACCACATAGATGTTCATCAACCACAGAATATGTACGGGCAACTCCAGTATAATCCTTTTTTTGTGGTGGAGCATTGGGGATTTCAAGACAAGAAATCAGTCTGGTTGCACCAAGATGGTATTCATTTGTCCGATATTATTTATGATGAGGTTAACCTTGATCTTAATCTGACAGTGTAACATTATCTATGTCTGTTGCATTTTTTACAGTTGTTAAGCAGTTTAGTCAAACTATTATTTTAGAAATGTATGATGTTAGGGTTAAGTCATTTCAGGCATCAGGCTGCTTTGACTGCAGTTGATTATCAAGTATTAATAGGTTCAGCATGGTCGGTAAAGGGGGGACAGGCAGAGATGCCTGGTGGACAGCTGCAGGGTGAGTCATCCCTTCTTTTGATTCCCCCATACTTTCCTCAGCCAATGGGCTCATGTTGAGGTTGGGAGAGCATGAGTAGTGGTGAATGCTTTTCCCACCCTAAGATCAAGTGACAAAGAGACACATGAAAAGATTATTAGGGGAGTAGTTTGTATGCCACCTAAGAAAAGCAGACTGAAATGGGTACAGTTGGGTAACACTGCCATTGCACAAAGTTAATGGCTATATATTTAAACAGTTACTTGGTGTGAATATTTAATGAAAGGGCATAATGGCTATTTTGATTTGTTTTCTTTGTAGTTGACCAGGAATACATAGACTTCATGTGTGAAGGAAATTGTCCTTTGGGACACTAGGATGGGGCATGGTCTGGGCTTTATTTTAAATAGCCACAAGCTGTTACTGTAAACATCAGTCTCAGCAGAGTGGCTTAGTTGTTTACTCCAAACTCACTCATTGAAAAAAAAACTTTGGGAGGCCATGGAGGGGATCATCTCCACTGTGGATCCCCCTACTTTCCTGGGTAATTGAGCTAGCACAGAGGTCGGGAAAGCATGAGCACTGGTGGATGCTGTGCCTCCTGTAGGGGAAGAGCCAAAGGGATGCTTGGGTTAGACAAGATTATTATCATGGCAGATGGTATGCCATTTAAGAACTATGGTCTGAAATGTGTATCACTAGGTAACACTGTCATTGCACAAAATGAACTGCTAGAGATTTAAACAATTATTTGGTCAGAATATTTAATAAGAGGCCACAATGGCTATTTTGATTTGACTGTTTTCTTTGTAGAGGACCAGGGACAAATAATTGATTACTACACCCCCCTCCTTGATAAAAACAGGGCAGCCTTGGGGTGGATCATCCCCACTTTGGATTCCCTCCTACTTTCCAGGGCTAACGGATCAGCATAGAGGTTAAGGGAGTATGAGTGGTGGTGGAAGATGTGGCCTGCTTAGGAAGACGTGCCAAAGAGGAATTTGTGTCAGACAAGATTATTAGGGGAACAGTGGGTATGCCACCCAAGAAAGGAGTCTGAAATGGGCACATTTGGGTGAAATGGATACAGTTGGGTAACTCTGTCATTTTGCACAAAGTTAATAGATAAAAGTTTAAAATACTCGTGTGTTTTTTTTTCTATTTTCTTTCTTAATTTTGGGTTTGGTCCACAATTTTGTGGGAAAATGGGAATATTTGGATGAATACTTTATGAATGTTTACAATTATTTTGTATAGAGGGATTGGAAACTAAGAAGGTATATCCTGTGCTTTTGTTCTACCTTTTTATGTCTAAGTATTTGATGAAGTTCAGGCAGAATGAATAGATAAGTTGTCTATATGCCTTTTGGGGTTGGTTGGTTGGTATGTTTGTTTAACTAATTAATTAATTATATGTGTGCAATCTGTGCAAATGCACTGGTCTGAAGACTCTTTTCAGGCATGGCGTGGGCCATACAGCAATACAACAAAGACAATAAGTCTGGGAAAGAACATAAACAAATATTACAATGTAATAGGTATACACAATGACATACAGTGTTACACTGTATAAATTAAAAGTCATAAATTGTATTTCTGCATTTCAGTCAATCAAGATTTCAGGCAAACCTTCTCAGTGGTGGGGATCCTTTTTAACTATCTACATACCAAGAAAGTATGCACATGTAGATGAGTCCATTCTATAGTTTAAGGGATGGTTTAAGCAGTATGTATGTGTATAAAGATGTAGATGTGACATTATGTACTTTAAGTGTTGTGAAACATCCAACAAGGTTCAAAAACATTCATGCTTATACTAATTTTGATTCTTTTTCAAAAAATGAATTCTTTTTACAACCCAAAACATAATGCATTGTTGTTTCTTCGTCAATACAATATTTACATTTTTCTCCTCCATTTGCTTTAAATCATACTACTTTTCTCAGGAAACTTATCCTGATGTATATATCTAATCAATCCAAAATTGTTGCACTTTGTTTGCTGTAGCATAGACTAGATTCAGGCTTGCTGAATCTAGTTTTGTTTGTATAACTTGAAGACTAAACCAATCCATCTTTTGTTGGAGAGGGTTACCCTGCACCCTAGTGGCAGAAGTGTACAGTTAGAACTCATCTGATTGAAGGTGGCTGGAACAGGGCTCAAGTTTTGAGCTTTTTTATTAGTTAATTTATTTAAATCAGTTTGCTCTCATTTGTTACATAAGCATCGGGTTTGCACAGCTTTGTGCTTGTTTGCGCATAGCTCACAGCCAAGCAGCGGTAGGCACCATTGGTGGTTATAGATGCAAACGATTCTGCCTGCAGATTGTCCCTTAGTACTCTGCTGGTGCTCCATTGGTGAGTCCTCGCAATTGTTCCTCACTGACAGGTGATACATTCAGTGAAGCTCCTGAGTTACCAACACATAGCCTAGTACCAACCTATGAACCTATACGATTGGATGGGAGAAAGGAAATTCACCCCGGGGATCACGTCAGTCGCCCTGCTAGACAGGGGTCCAGGGAAGTAAATAGTGTGGGAAGAAATAGCCAGGGAATTGTTATGGCTAGGCTTGCATAGGCCCTAGGGCTGATAGCCTAGCACTAATCTATGAACCTAAGATCCTACCCACTAGCCTTTTGTATTTTTTGTCCACTTTTCCCATCTTCTACTTTACCTAGTCCTTCTTGTCCTCTCCCTGTTTTTTGACCTCATCAACTTACCTAGCATTATGGATGGACAATTTCCCACAGTTTCTCAAGCCAGCCTGGTCGACATGGGCATCCCAAGGCAGTGTAGCAATTGCTTCATGTAGACTGACAACCATCTTCTTCTAGTCCATAGAAATTCTTTATGTGAGAGATGCCTCTATATCAAGAACCTAGAATTCAGGCTCTCTCGCTCAGCTGTCAGTTCATCTGATAATAAGCTGGTTGTCAGCATGCACATTTCACCTCCTGCTCCTAAGAAACCAACAACACATAAACCTACATATTCAGAGGTCCTTACCAGAAGATTACCTAAACATCAGAGACCTCTCAAACACAAATGAAAGTACTATTCATATAATACATATCTGCAGAACATAGTATACATAATATATCACACACCAGTGTCTTACCAGTCAAGCCCCTAAGGCGTAACACAAAAACAAACATTTTAGTCACAGGCAACTCAATTGTAGACACACAGATGTCGGTCTCACTAGGATGGATAAGGAAAAAGTCATGGTCAGCTGTCTGTCAGGTGCCAGGATCCACCACATCACACACACACATTCAAGTCTCTCATCAACAGGCACTGTTATTACTCTGTCATATTCCACATTGGTGTGAATGACTTGAGCTGTACCTCACTGGACTATATGAAGACAGACATGACTGAGCTCCCTGATTATGTGTCTCAGGCAGGTATGTCCCTATCCTTAAGCAGCATTTTACCTTCACCTAGGATGATACGTCAATACAAACAAAAAATGATTGACTTCAACAATTGGCTTAGTTTCTGATGTCATTCAAAGGGGATCCAGTATCTGTCAGCCTGGGATGACATGGTTGACAGACATCGATGCTTTGCCAGAGACTGTCTTCATCTGTGATCCCTGGGATTTAGGTTACTGGCTAAGGCTCTTGCCACCCCCATAGTGCCTTTTTTAGGCAATGTCACAAGAACAAAACTCCCAATGTAAAAATACCCTCTAAAAACAACCTCAGGGTTATGCTACTAAACACTAGGAGTCTAAACCAGAAACTGCACTCACTGGAAACAGTCCTCACCTTGGAATATGCTGACAGTTGTGCATTCACTGAGACCTGGTTTAAGGTTGCAGAGAGCATCCCAGCTATACTAGGTTACATTTCCTTCCACATGTTCAGATCACAAACTGAATGTATGAGAACTAAATGAGGTGGTGTATCAATATTCATTAAAGATGAATACACCTCTAGATTGGTTAAACAGCATGATTCCTTTGAATTACTTCAGGCCCTTCTTCAAGTCATTGCCAGCTATAGCACCCCCTCTATGAATCAGGACAGACATCCACTCAGCCTACTTGGATCTACTTGAGTCAATTAAGATACAACCAAGCACCCTGTTTTTGGGTGACTTTAATTACCCATCCATTGACTGGGTAAATTATATGTGTTCTAACTCACTTGACCAAAGGTTTCTGGATTTCCTTTTATAACCCCAATGCCATGGACCAGCTGCCTGACACACCCACAAGAGGCTCAAACATCCTGAATCTGGTGATCATCAACATGGAGGACTGCTGCACAGCCCCCAGTGTGTGGCCATCCCTTGTGAGATCTGACCACAAATCAGTCTTGTTAGAAGTAAGTATAATACAAGACCCCCCACCCCTCTTAGCAACAACTAGATTAAAAAACTTCTCCAAGGCCAATTACAGTGTCTTACATGACAGCATAAATATCTTCATAGCCCCTGCCACACTAATGGAACAGACACCTATGCTGAGTTATACACCAATGCTTTATATGAGCACCTGTACAATTGTATTAACTCTACCATACCTGATATAACCAAAGCAAGGAAAAACAAACTTGTCTAGTGGATAACTGCCATTAATATGCTATATAATAGGAGAAAGAAATTGCTGTCTAAAAGTAGGAAGGAATGGTCTCAAAACTGAAAACACTCCCTCCTCAACTTAAACAAGCAAATAAGACTCCTTGTGAAGTCCTCCAAAGCTATCTATGAATCCAAATTAACTTTCCTAACTAAAGATAACCACAAGGTGTTATTTAGTTACATCTGTAACGTCAAAGGTAAGGCCCAGATTTGCGCTGAATTCGTAGCTAATGGTACTACATATACAGAAGCTGTGGATATAGCAAACCTGCTGGCTGACAGGTTCAGTAAAAACTTCACTCCCCTATCCTCGCCACATATACCCCAAAGCATTCCTAACACCTGTCCCCCACCTAGTATCTCAGAGGAGCAGGTCTTAAATGCTCTCTCCAAGGCCAACAACAGCCTCTATGGGACCAGACAACAGCTTGGGCTGTGTTCTGCATTGGTTAACTCATTACATATGAGTGATGCCTCCAGGTGCATCTGCAGTTAACTCCTACTTACTCTTCTAGGAGTCAAATATTGCTTATTCATATTTGCATCAATAATTCCAAAACCATGCTATGTATAAGGTTTTAGAAGAGTTCATCTTAAAGCTCATACAATAGCAAACTCAACTGCATTAATATTTGACTTCTGTCTAGTGCAGGTAAATAGATATTAACTGTTGCTTTTATGATATTAATGTATGTAGATACAATTTTCACATTTTTCTAAATATCTCAACAACTAAATTACACAGATGGAACTCATTAGCATCATGTGAAAGTGTTCAGCTAGATGAATAAAATGCTGCTGACAGTATGTGTGTAACTTGAGTGGTTGCTGAGATATTGAAAGTTGTTTACAAAATATTACAAATGTAATAGTTACTGTGTTTAATGTGACTTATAAAAAGTCAGTTTAAAACCTAGAACCTGAAGAATACTATCACTATAAAAACAGTTTTTGCTGAATAGTTTGTCATTCATACTTCCTTCGTAATCCCTACAGTTCCAGAGATATGATCATCTGAAATGTAAGGACATAGTTTGATTTTGTCAAAAGGCTTAGGCCCCACCCGTTGAAAGTTACAGTGCAAACTTCCTGAGTTCCATTGGAGTGAATGAGTTAAAACAGGAATTAGCATCACCATTGTTCATGCCTTTCAATCACATCCTAAGCACTGGCTTTGTCCCAGCAGACTGGAAAACAGCTACTGTTTTCCCTTTGCACAAAGCGGGTGCACCCACAGACCCCAGGAACTACAGACCCATTAGCCTGACCAACCTCATCTGCAAGGCCATGGAACGAATCATCATGGACCTTATTAAAAAAGATTTTGGGTTTGTCAAACAGAGATCATGCCTGTTAAACTTGGTGGATTTCTTCGAGACCGTCACCAAAGCCCCAGACGAGGGCAAATCTGTAGATACTGCCTACCTAGACTTAGCCAAGGCCTTTGACACAATCCCCCACTCAGGCATCATTGATAAACTCACCCAGCTGAGTATCAACCCATATATTGTCAGGTGAGTTGCAAACTGGCTCATCGATAGAACTCATACGGTCAGAATAGAGGACTTCACTTCCTCCAGCAGACCCATAACTAGGGGTGTTCCATAGGGATCGGTTCTGGGATCTCTACTGTTCAGAATCTACTTCTCTGAAGTACAGGCTAAAACTAAAGGACTGTGGCTGACAAAGTTTGCTGATGACTGCAAACTGGGAGCAATCATTGAAATCCCTAGTGATGTCAACATCCTGCAAGAAGGTCTTATGCAGACTAATGGCAGGTGCCACATCATGGTCTTAAAGTTAATGCAAAAAAAAACATTATCATCCCCTTTGGAAGGGTGATGTTCCTACAAACTAGCACATCAATAGCAATACCCTAAGCGCACAGTCAGTGATGAGAGATCTGGGCACACAGGTCAACAGCAACCTTAACTTTGATCACCATGTCTTCACAGTGGTAAGAAGGGCAATTTATATAGCTCATCTCATAATTAAGGGCATTGCTTCCAGAAAAAAAAGAGGTTATAACCACCCTGTACTCTTCCTTCATTAAGCTAATAGAGTACAATGCTGCCTTTGGTATGTTACTTTACAAAACCCTGCAGCAACTGGAGAAACCACAAAGGTTCATTACAAAGAAAATTCAGGGTCTTCAAGATTTGTGTTATGTGGACAGACTGAAATCATTGTCACTTTACTCTGTCATACCGTTTGCTCACAGCCGACTTGTGCCTTGCATATAGAGCAATCTCTGACTCAACTTTAATGGAAATGCTGCACATTTGCAAGTCAAATGTCACATGGGTCACTCACTGAAAGGACTTTAACCTGGTATGTGACATCAACAGAACGTGCTGGAGAAATAGATTTGTCTCACAGATGTTGCCCCACCTTTGGAACAAGCTTCCTAGTCATGTTAAGCAAAACCCCTTGTTGGCCCTATATAGGAGTAATTTGGATGACTGGATGGGTAACTGTAAATTTACCCCACTGGTTCTACCTGTGACACCAGTGGCAGGGGCAATAGGTGCTTATTTTAGTGTCTGCTTGAACCAGACACCATTGGGAACATGGGTTGAACTTGGCTAAGCTTGTAAGGGCCCTGGGGCAGTTAGCCTAGTAGCCTTCTATGATCCTAAAAAATTCTAGCCTCATTAAAATCGTACAATATTTCCCTTTTATGTTTTATAGATTTTTAACCTCATCCTTATGATATTTCCAGTGATATATTAAATAATATTTCTCAATTTTCATGTTATACCATTCCCTTATATATATTTTTAATATTAGTAGTTTCAACTTTCATTAACTGTGTCTTATCATCATAATCTTTTTCACCTTCCCCTTCTTTTTTCTTATTTTCTTTCCATTTTCATTTTTCAGTCTCTCCATATTTTACATACAGCATTTTCCCGGTCAAACTGTTTTGCTTCTTCTTCATATTTTTAATACCAAGAAAAGGTGTATAGATGGAAAAAATACAACTAGATTTTTTAAGATTTAACCTGTTTCTCCTTTTTTATTATATCCAATTCCCCATCTAAATGGATAAATCTGAAACAAAGTCTAACAATTCGTTTTCCATTTTCCAGGAAGATATATACACTTCCCAAATATCCAAACTCTCCAAGTAGATACATATTTAACATTTATGCTTTCTTTTTAAAGGATAAATAAAACATTTTCCAGCGCCTAATTAACCCCTTTATTTCATTCAGACTTTCTCTCCATTATTCTATTTTTCAAATTTCACCAAACTGGATTGCTAATATATTTATTACATTTCTAGTAAAATATATGCTATTTGTCATCTTTATTTCACCATGCCCTTTTCTTTTTGACCTACTTGATCTTAATCCAGTTTTACATATCCTCCTTTTCATCTTTGTCAGTTTCCCACATCCATACTACATTGTTTGTTCTAATGACTGTAGATCAATGTTTGTGTATGTACCTTTAAGAAGCTATCCAAGGGCTTGCACAAGTGTATAAATACTGAGCAAGTGTGAGCCTGACTGCCATTTTGTAGAAAACTGTTGAGATGTAAGCATTTATGTTTGTAAGGTCTGTCTGTTAGCTAGTTCATTTGTATTTTGTGATGCTGCTATCCATCCTGATGTGTTTCTATGTATTAAAGCATCTAAACAAAATACTTCACCTGCTTGTCATCTATGTTGGAGAGGGACGAGTGACATGGTGTCAGAAGCGGCATATCTAAAGGACATGATGCTAGAGATGGCATGGCTAAAATGACTTAAGGCACTTGCTTGGAATTGGTGGAATATACAGGAGTGAATCATCCCTATAATGTGCATACTTTGCAAAACAGGTCAGAAACGAATTTCAGATATTAAAACTTGCTCAGCACTATTTCTTATTCATAAAATATGAAACAAGACATGCAGAATGCTCTAAATGATATGCACATAAACTGATATGTATGGTATTGATAAAAATATTGGAATTACTATGTTTGAAATAAAGCCCGAATTGCATAAAGTGAATAAAATATGGAGAAACAACTGCATTTTCACAAAGCATGTATTTTTCATATTAAATAAAGATATCCAAGTTATCAGAAGTATATAAAGTGTCTGGATGTTTGTGCAGTGTTGCAGTAAAGTTATTTCACAGAATACAGCCATTACAGAGAATATTTCGCAAAGGACAGTACTTTGAATAGATTATTGTGCATTTGAATGTTGTTACAAGCTCACAGAACAGTTTATTCATAATTACAGGGGCCATATTTTTCAGTGTATTTGTATGCACTTTGTGGGCATGGCAGACGGATTTTGAAAACCCAGTGCACTTGTGTTTGACAGTATTATTACTAAGAAATGGACAGTGTTTGAGCAAGAGTATGACATTTTCATACAGGCTGCATTTTCTGATAAAGATGACCATACAAAGGCATTTATTCTACTTAATTTAGCTGGGTCAAAACCATAGAAAGGGAACGTTCACTTGTGTATGCACCTGCTATCTATACTGGAGAGGGGGAAAACCATCATATTATTGTACAGACTGAGTCAAGGGAGGACACAGAATGCTTAAAACGTAAATTTAAAGAAACGTGTAACCCCCCCCCCCAGACAAATGTTACTATGGAAAGGCACTTATTTTATACAAGGGATCAAAAGCCTGGTGAAACTTTTGCAGCATATATAACTGACCTGAGAAATAAAGCTAAGACTTGCAGATTTGATGATTTAAGGGATGAGTTGAAAGGACATACTTGTGTGTGGTATTAAAGATGATGCCGTGAGAAAGATTTTGCTTCATGACAGTGATTTAATTTTGAATAAAGTCATTGAGATTTGTGAAATATATGAGCTCACAGAAAAGCACACAAATATGCTAACAAATGAGAATAGCTCTAGAAAGCACGGTGATAAAGCTCATGTGGATAGTATGCAGTACATAGTTAAAAGAAACAGGCCCAAGCACATGGCAGCAACTGTATCCTCTGCAGCACTCACTGGTAAACCCCAGAGCTTTCCAGCAAATTCCAGAGTTTGCACAGTCTCAGTGAAGCACAAGAGTGAGTCAGCAAACTCAAAGTATGGGCCCCAACCTAGTTTCATTCCCAACTGCTGTAATTGTGGTAGACATCATGAATCTAAAGGGAAAAATGTTTGGCTTTTGGTCAGCAATGCCACAAATGCAATAAATGGAATCATTTCAAAAGGTCTTTTAAATAAAAAAAAACACATTCTTTTTACTAAAAGGGAACTTTTTAAGAAACGAGTCAATCAATTAGAGAGCTGCAACCCTACTCTTTATGTTGATGGTGTGTCAGTGCTTCATGAAACAGTTAATGCAGTAGATTAAAGGGCAAAGAGTGAAGTATTTTGCACTGTTCAGATAAATAGCAAACCTATACAGCTGAAAGCTGACATTGGTTCCAAGTGCAAAGTTATGTCAGCAGAAACATTTGCTAGAGTGTGTCATGGTGAAAGGCTTGATTTTGCAAGGTGTGTGAAGCTTGTGGCTTATGGAGGTGATGAAATTCAGACTGGTCGGTAGTGCTTTCATGTTACTCTGCTGGAAGAAGCTATGACTTATTATTTTATGTGGTCAAGAGGCATGTCCAGTAATTATTAGGGCTCAGAGGCAGTTTGAAAATGTGATTGCTTTCATTTAATAAGGAAGTCCACTAAGTTAGCTTAAAAGACCACTACTCTAATTTTGCCCAGTGCAATTTTTCCAGCTATGCTGATCTTTCTGAAGACAAACTAAGCAAACTTCCAGTTGTATACTCCATGAAGTTAGACCCAGATGTCAGTCCAGTTATCAGGCCAGCATGACATGTTCCAATAGCCATACAGGACAGAGTCAAAGCTGAGTTAGATAAAATGGTCAGACAAAGTATGATTTGTCTAGTTGCATCTTCAACTGAATGGCTATCTTCCATGGTGGTAGCTCATAAGAAAAGCTCAGATGACATCAGAATATGTATTGACCGATGAGATTTGAACAAAGCACTAAAAAGACCGCATAATCCAATGCACACAGTTGAAGAAGTTGCAGCCTTGATGCCAATGCAACTGTTTTTCTGTCTTAGATGCAAAGAGTTCATTTTGGCAAATTCAGCTTGACAAAAAAATCATCATTGCTCACTGTGTTCAGTACTCAGTTTGGCAGGTACATATTTTTGAGAATGCCATTTGGGATAAATTTTGCAAGTGAAGTCTTTCAACGTGCAATGGAGCAAATTTTTTCTGGGTATCCTTGTGCTATTATAGTAGATGACATACTAGTAGGAGGTCATGGTGAAGCTGAACATGACAGAAACCTCAGAAAAGTTCTGGAAAGGGCACGTCAAGTGAATCTGAAGCTCAATCCACAGAAATGCAAATTCAGGCTAAAAGAAGTTACTTATGTTGGTCTTTTATTTATTAGTTCAAGCCTATGACGAGACCCTTCTAAACAAACAGCCATTCTTGAGATGCCAGCACCAGACAATTTTCAAGCCACGCAGCATTTTCTTGGCATGGTCAACTATCTAGGCAAGTCCATTCCAGACTTGAGCAAACTTTTAGCACCACTTAGAGAGCTGACACATAAAGATGTATCGTGGTCTTGGTCAGAGCAACACCGATGAGCATTTGATGTTCTGAAACAGAGGATTGGCAGTCCACCAACTCTCAAATCCTGTGATGTTCACAAACCAGTTACACTTTCCTGTGATGCTTTGAAAGTTGGTCTTGATGTAGTCATTCTACAAGAGGATCAACCTATGCATATGCATCAAGAACTCTTACCCAAACTGAGATGCAATAAGCCCAGATCGAGAAAGAGCCATCGGCAATTGTGTTTACATGTTCAAAGTTCCATGATTATGTTTATGGTAAACCTATCCAGATTAAAACAGACCACCAACCTCTAGTCACTATCTTGAGAAAGCCTATGCATTCAGCTCCAGTCAAACTGCAATGCATGATGCTGAGATTGCAAAAGTATAATTTCAATCTTGTCTATAAGAAAGGCAAACTTCTTTATCTTGCTGATACATTATCCAGATTGCCCAGAAACACCACAGAAAAGCCTGAGAATGAGAACCTTGATTTTAAAGTCATGGAAGTGAGAACATTTTCTTCCACATGTCTTGATGAGTTGAGAGTTCACAGAACCACGGATCTAGTTTTACAAAGGTTTAACCACTTTATCATTCAAGGATGGCCATCAAAGCAATCTAGTTTACCTCAAGAAGTGCAACTTTATTTTCCATACAGAGATGAGATTTTGTCTGACAAAGGTATCATTATGAAAGTTATGAATGTAATTGTTCCAAAGTCCTTGCAACAAGAGTAGATTACTATCTTGCTTCGTGGTCACCCTGGTACTAACTCTACCAAAAGAAGGGTGAGGGAACTAGTATTTTGGCCTTCTATGTCACAAGACATTGAGAGAGCACTTTTATCTTGTTTTGTGTGTACTAGTACAAACAAACAAAATGGAGCCACAGCAGCTTGACTGCAAAAATAATTTTACTGATATTTCTGGTACCTTGGCTAATGCCTTCAGGGAATAATTTTACATCACAAAGCAGGCATTTTTATACATATGAAACCAATAAAACAGTGCAACAGTGTTGGCTAGACCACAAAATTGTTCAAGAAACATTTTTTTACAATTGCAACAATAAAGCAGGGGATTCCCTTTTCTCTAACACTGTGGGAAAAACCTGGAACCTACTTCCAAGTGAACTCACATCTCTTTCACTCCACTATTCAAAAAGGAACTCAAAATATACCTTAAAACCCCACTGGCTATGTTCTTGCATCAACCCTGACTAACACCCCTCTTCCTGTTATCCCAAGGTCTAGCATTAAATACTACTCACCTCATAGCTACTTTTAAGACCATTACCTCCTTCCCCTCTGTTAGTCTGTTCATATAGCTATCCTGAAGCTCTGCAAAACTCATTCTTCTCAGAGACTATTATAGATTAGGATAATTGAACCCATAAAGGCCTTTACAAATGTGTCACCACCTTATAGATGAGTCACTGCCTTTAAATTATGTGTCCTTGCCTTGTAAATAATTATCTGTTCTTCTGTGACATACACACAACTTTGATTTCGAATGTCTGACACCCTTCTAAATACTTTCTTTCTTCTACTAATGTTTGGTCAAAAAAAAAAATTCACCTTTTATTTTGTTTCTTATCTATCATAATTACTATGTTACCTTGTATACAACTATTGTGTCTGACAAGTGAACTGTATCTGTAGTTGCAATATTCTGCTTTGCTTTATGTGGAGCTTTTCTCCCCGGGCCTCTACTGAAAATGGACATATATTCAGTTAGACTAGCCCGGTCAACAAATGTAAAATAAAATAAAATAAATAAAATAAATTTTACATAAATTATTGTATTTGGAAAAAAAAGATTTATTTTAAATTACAGGACTATGCAACCTCATGGTATGAACTTGGAGGTCAATTTCAATATATAAAAAGCTTATGGTATCTTATTATGTGATATTTCATACTAGTTTTGTACTATTCAGCAATTCTTTTTAATGTTGCACTGTTTTATTGGTGTTGCACTATTTGGAAGTTGTATGCACAGATTTGTTGATTATTTAATGATGGGGAATTAAGGGAACACTTTAATTGAACAATTATGTGTTAATTGGCATTGGTTTCATATGTATAAAAGTGATTGCTTTGTGATGTTAAATTATTCCCTGAAGGCATTATCCGACGTACCAGAAACATCAGTAAAATTATTTTTGCAGTCAAGCTGCAATGGCTCTGTTTTGTTTCAAATTTATTTTCCTGTGTTCGTGTTTACTTAATGTACTAGCACAAAGCCACATCAACAGAAGGAACAACTTCAGCTGAACCAGATTCCGAAACTACCTTGGTCAGTAGCCACCGACATCTAGGAGTGGAATGGTCAACACTATTTGGTTTTAGTAGACTCTTACTCCAATTGGTTCGAGATTGACTTACTTCCTACCCTAGCATCTAGTACTGTCATTACTCAGATAAAGCATCATTTTGCAGTGCATGGTAGTCCACAAAAAGTTATTTCTGACAATGGCATGCAATTTACAACCCAACAGCTCAAATGATTTGCTGAAGAATGGACCTTTACTTTTGTCACAAGTAGCGCTGAATATCCGCAGTCAAATGGTTTGGCAGAACATGCAGTTCAAAGTCCAAAACAGTTATATGAGAAATCAAAACAAGATAATAGTGATGTTTTCCTGAATCTGTTAATCTCAGAAATGTTCCTCATGATAAACATCTTGATTCAACTGCTCAGAGACTTCTGCCGAGACAAACCAGAACTACATAACCAATTAGTAGTCAATTGTTGGTTCCATCTGTCAAGAACAACAGGTCAGTGAAAGCCAATTTGCTGAAGAAGCACTTAACCCAGAACTCCTACTGTGATTAAACCACCAAACTGCTCAATCCATTATGAGAAGGAAAAGTGGTAAGGATGCCATGGGCGTTGGATCCATAGAGCAAAGGGGGAGGGGAGCCCCCCACTATTGCAGATCATCCATACCTTCCAACTTTCCCATATTGCAAATTATTTTTGTTTTCCATGCTTCCCAACTGTCCGCGATGACATCAGCTCATCAGTTGAGCTTGCGGCATGTATTTCTGGGTTTCTGGTTGTTGTTTGCAAGCGGAACAGGATTTATTTTCGGAAGCTGCTTGCGGCTGTAGATGGAGTCTGTCAGAATGAGTAATCTGCTGCTGGAGGAGTCTGGACTGTATTTGCCGAGTGTGTGTGTGTGTGTGTGTGTGTGTGTGTGTGTGTATGGTGGTAGAGTGCTAAAGGACATGTTCCTCTCTCTAACAGTTCACATCTGTGGGATTATCAATGTTCCCCAATTATGGAAGCATTATGAAACAATATAACATCTCAGGTCATATCACTCTTCACTGCTTCCCACATTCTGACATACTGGACTGTTTTGACTGTGTTCTACTTGCCATACATGATGCACTAATGCTTCGGAATAAGAAATGCACAAGTCAGGGCTGCTGGTTAGCACATCTTTGCTGAATGAGGAACATTGCAAAAGACGTATGCCACAGGGATGCATGTGCTCATAAGTGCATGAGTGTCCCATGCACATACACAATAGTAGTTTACTCTTATTTATATTTCTGGGAAAGGAGTGCCTTTGTTAACATTATGAAGGAGCAATATAGATGTTTCATGTTTGTATATAATTCTGTTTATAGACTGTAAGTAATGAAAGTATATCATGTCAGTACCTATAGAAATGAATAAAGGGGGTATTGAAAATGGATAGTGGGCAGATTTTACAAAAGGTGGCAATGTTATTTTATCTTAATTAAAATCTTTGAGTCCCAGTTTCTTTTATCTGATAATTCCTTTCTCATCAATTAAATCTCAACATGTGTCTTCCTGAGGACACAGGATAGCTCCTCTGGAGCATTAGAGAGTGGTACTTTAGCAGCTAATGATTCATAAGGTAAGCTGAAGTTAAGAGTTCAAAATGTTTAACAGCATTACCATTACCAGTAACAGGTCTCTGGACAGTGGTGTGCAACTAGATCATTCATTCCACTGATGGTATGGCATTGGCCATCCATCATCCTAGCTGAAATTCTGGACTCAGTCACTGGCCTTAGTATCTAGTATTGGTTATTTGGCCTTCTGTCGTGAAGACAGGAATTCATTAATTCTCCTTAGGAAAGAGTTATTTGGTTTAGGGAATGTCAATAGCCTAGCAACATGTTTCATGCCATAAGGATAGTTTGTGGTTCTTATTAAGTTTACATATTGCCGCCATATGTCTAAAATGGTATACATCAAAAACAGTTTTGTCTGTATCCAGGTTTAGCAGCTTTTATTAGATCTACACTTACTTCCTAGCATATGCTGAGGCATAGAAGGGGTGGTAGAAGTAGACTGTTATCATGGAAATGTTCTGAATAGGGCAGTTTTGTCATTATTGGTGCATGCATTTTGCTTCATTGCCTACTGGAAAAATGTTCAAACAATAAATTTAAAATGCAATTGTGTGTGGAAGTAGACCTTTATGATGGGAATGTTCTGAATAGGGCAGTTTTGCCATTATTGGTTAATGCATTTTTGTTTCATTGCCTACTGGAAAAATGTTTACACAATAAATTTAAATTGCGCTCTAACTTAAGTCTAACAAGTGTGCTGTATTATACAAGGAAAATAATTTAATACAATCAGGAAGGTGAATCAAGGAATGCATACATGTATGCATGGCCCTAAAAATGTGTTTGAAAACAGCCCAGAGGAAAGTGTGAAAGGCTCAAAATCATGGGCAAATTTTAAGCTTTACTCTTGTTACCAAAGCAATGGAGGAAGATAAAACAGTTCACACCACATTACCTTGACCTGACCAAGCCTTTTGACAAAATCCCCTACTCAGGCATAGTATAAAAGATGAATAATGTAGGAGCAAACACTTACATCACAAGCTGCATTGCCAGCTTGGCTCACAGGATGCAGGAGTTCAAAAAAGGGGAAGAAACCAGTCACCAATGGAGTCCCCCAGGGTTTGGTGCTGAGACTTTTTCTGTTTGGCATATACATCTCAAAAGTAAAAGGAAATACCAAAGAGCTTTGGCCAGCTTAGTTTGAGATGAATGCAAGCTAGGAGAAGTTATTGAATCCCCAAATGACTTAACCATCATGCAGGAAGGTTTGCCCCAAATAACTGGTGTCAAAATCATGACAATGCCCTCTGAGAACTGATCCAGTTGTTTGGCATTTGGGAACTTGTGTGTACAGTGACATAACTTTTGACCAACATGTGCCCAGAGTCATAAGAAAGCCTTTCTATATTGCAAAGCTTATGTACAAATTGATTGTGACAAGATCTAGAGATGTTGTTGTCCCCCTTTACAAAGCTCTCATTATGTCAATCATTTTGTATAATGCCCACTTTGGCATGTATCTGTCCAGCCCCATGCAACAATTGGAATACCTTCAGAGATACCTTACTAAAAGGATACAAGTCCTAAACAGTAGGTCTTGCATGGACCACCTCAAAGATTTATTACTATACTCAGTAACCTACAGAGTGCTTAGAGGTGACATGTCTGGCATACAAAGCATCCTCCGACATAATACAGATGGACCTACTGAACATCAGCAAGTCAAATGGCATCAGAAATACTCAGTCCAGGTATCTAAACTGAATGTTGTGGAGAGATGGATATATATCACAGAGGCTACCACTGTTCCAGAACAGACTATCCATAAAAATAAAGCAAAGCTCATCCATCCATATTCAAATGCAACTTAGATCTAAGGATGGGTAATAGAAAATGTACTCCAGGATTTCCCCTCATGCCACTAATGGATAGAGGCAGTTCCTAAATGCTGCATCCCTTATATGGCCCCCTCAAATTATCTATGGTATGATCACAGTTGTTCTCACTAGGGCTAATATACAATTATCAGCCATGGGGATAGCTAAGACCAATAAGAAAATGTTAATTCAATCACCAAAAAGGGAATTGGCTAAGCTTAAAATGTCCTCCAAGTGAACCTATGTTGTTTTAGCAAATAGTTATAAAAAAAATTACCTTTTTAGTTCACTAAGTGCCCCTGTCACCCTTCACCCCCCCCCCCAGTCTTTAACAGCTTCAGGCGCCTATGAAGGATGCAAACATCCAAAGGTTATGATCGGATTGGTGTCATGAAGAATATTTGCCCAAAGATGAGATCATACATTGTGGAATCACAAGGAGCAGACTTTAGGTGGAACTGGAAACATTTAATACTTGTGTCCGAGCCTACACCACAGCACCTAGCCTGTGAGAAAGACTTGTTATCTTAGAGTGAGTTGTTCGATCTTCCAGTTCCACAGGAAGTTCCAGAGGACATTCCCATTCCTGTGAGAAATCCAGAAGTTCCTGATACGAGTTGTTCACCGAAGACTGTCCCTGTTGCTAAATTTGGTCCAGAGTGTTATGTTACGTGATATGGTCGCATCTCTAAACCCTGTAACAGATACAGGGCAACTTGGACATGAACATTGTTTTGTTTCTAATGTCTATAGTAAAGCATGTCTAATTCTGATATTGTTTTTACAAAGGGCAATCTTTTTAAGAGGGAGGATGTAGATCAATGTGTGTGTATGTACCTTTAAGAAGCTATCCAAGGGCTGGCTTGCACAAGTGTATAAATACTGAGCATGTGCGAGCCTGACTGCCATTTTGTAGTAATCTGTTGAGATGTAAGCATGTATGTTTGTAAGGTTTGTCTGTTAGCTAGTTTGTTTGTATTTTATGATGCTGCTATCCATCCTGATGTGTTTCTATGTATTAAAGCATCTAAATGAAATACCCCACCTGCTTGTCATCTATGTTAGAGAGGAACGAGTGACAATGACTAAATTAGACACACGGGTTTTATCACATTTCCCATTTTCTATCCTTATTCTCTCATTGCACCAATATATTTTCATTAATGCAATCATAATCTAGCACAAATAAACACATACTTATCAGACACCCCTGTTACATGTTTTGTCATTTTTTATTTTCTTTTCTTACCAACCATTTACCATAACCTTCACGGAAGACACCAATAATCTCCTACCATATCCTACATAATACAAATATTAGTGCAGTCAGCATAAATTTACAAGTAGTGTGACTGTTGCATTTCCAAGTAACATTTTTAATAATATAAAGTCTGCTGATAGAACCCATGTTAGCAGCAAATACTAAAGTATGCTTATTTATTTATTTATTTATTTATTTATTTATTTTTTGTTTGAATAAATAATCTCAAGTGAGGCACCAGCCTTTTTACAACCTTACAAGGTAACTGAAGGAATTATTCAGTTCTTTTAAATTATTTAATTAATTCCTTTGTTTTGCTATACACTTTATGAAGCTGTCTTGAATGTTTTACTACTAGGTGCTGAATTATAAGATTTTACTGGTGTGATCTGTGGGACACTAACTTTGATGCATCCCAGCTCATCATAGACTCAAACACTTCCAGGAAATTATTTTAAATCTTGTCATTGTTTTAATCCCTCTGCATTTCTTTCCAGATTTATATATGCCATATTTTCATTTAGCGATATGTCTTTTTTTCAAAAGAAATTGCTGTTATTGACTTCCAGTTGGCACTGTTCATTCCATACACTTGATAAATTATAGAAACAGCCACATAATTTAAGAATAGCTTGTATAGAATACATTCTTTAAACCTTTACCTCAAAGCCTGATCTTTATATGAAGCAGTCATTTATGTGCTGTACTGATAATCTTGACTTCCAATTAGTTGGTGGAAGTGAAACTCCCCAAGTTTCAATTACCTACAGAAAAAAGACTGAGAGTCAAAACAGTGATCACTTTATTCTGTTACAATTCATTGCCAGCATGATTCATTTGAGTTGGTGCAACCATGAGGTTGGTGTATATAAATATGAGGGCTTGCCACCTACATCGGAGGTGCAGAGGGACTTGCCCTGCCTGCAAAAAGTGCTTCAAGTTAAATGATTTGCCCTTCTGTGCTTCAGGCATTATTTGTTGGTGCTTTGGATCATCTGGTTTGTGGAAGTTGACTATTCATATTAGACCACTTCTCTTCCACCAATCATATTGAATAGTAGGCCTTTCCACTTTTATAACATTTTAATTTTATAGCAATTTAATTCCTTATTTACAATTCAGAAACTTCAAATTACAGTAGCATTATAGACTGACTGTCATTCATTCAAATCAGATTGACAGATAATCACCTAAATTATCAGGCTTCATTCCTCTTTGACCTCAAAACTGTCTCATCTGTTATGATAAAAACCTTCATTCTTTATTCTTAAATCATCTTACTTTTTCCCCTTGCCCACTCTCTATGATTATTTGTTATATATCTATAACCTAAATTAATGTGCATGTACGTTATACCTAAAGGCTATTAATGATTCGCTTGCAGTCTATTTCTTGCATTATACATAAAGGATGATCACTTATCCCATCGGGAATCAAATTCTTTGAACTAATAGTACACCTTTGTGTGATTCCTGACTATATGATTAGTGTTTCATTTCTACTTTCCTACATGCCCTCAGTAAGCTGTCAAGCTAAATAAACTGGGAGTAAATTGTCACATCACCCACTTGATTGCCAACTGGCTCACAGATAAGATACAGAAGGTCAAAGTAGGGGAAACTACCATCAGAAAGAGACCGGTGACCAGTGGAGTTCCCCAGGGTTTAGTGCTGGGACCTTTCCTATTTGGCATCTTACATCTCTGAAGTAAAAGCCAGTACCAAAGGGCTCTGGCTAACTAAGTTTGCAGATGGCTGCAAGCTAGGAGCAGTTATTGAATCCCCAAATGACTTAGCCATCCTGCAGGAAGGTTTGTCCCAAACATATAACTGGTGCCAGAATTATGGATTGAAAGTAAATGCCAGACAATGTATTATTGTATTCATGGAACTAGCACATTGGCAACATGACGCTGCAAGCTGACCCAGTTGTTAATGATTTGAGAACCTATGTGGAAAGTTACCTAACATTTGACCATGTGTTCCACTGTTGTAAGAAAGTCCTTCTGTAATGAAAAGTTTATAAACAAAGGGATTGCAACTAGATTTAGAGATGGCATTGTCTCCCTTTACTCAGCCCTTATGAGGCCAATCATTGAATATAATGTCCCCTTTAGTATGCATCTGTTTAGATGCATGCAACAACTAGAATACCCACAGAGATGCCTTACCAAAAGGATATAAGACCTAAATAATATGTCTTACATGGACCACCCTGTCACTGTGCTCAGTATCCTACAAACTGCTAAAAGATGGCCTGTGACTGGCATACAAGGCATCCCCTGACCCAGTACAGATATATCTACTGCGCATTAATAAGCCATATGGCACCAGAAATATTTGGCCCCTGGGATCTAAACCTCTAATGCAACATCAACATAACAGGTGGGAGGAACAGGTATATCTCTCAGAGGATACCACTGCTCTGGAACAGACTCCTCATCCATGTAAAACAAAGTGTATTCCTGTCCATATCCAAGCAAAACTTGAATTTAATACTGAGTAATAGGGCATTTACCCCAGGACTGACACCTGAAATAGTAATGGATAGATGCAGCTCTTAAATGCTTTATACCATGCATGGCTCCCCTCAAATTATCAATGGTACGATCCCGGTTATTATCAATAGGCGTAGCTCTCATCTGTCCAGATTTTTGCCTCATATTTTTGGTCTGTTCCTCATAAAATATGTGTTTTTTTTTTTTTTTGACAAATTACTGACGACTGAGGCCAGTAAATAATAATAAACAATGACAACCATTTGAATTTCAGACTTTCTATCCTTTAGAAAATATATAACAATGCAAAACCTGTTATTCTAGCAATCATCCAAGTTTATATGAACAATATTTAAAATCTGTCCATATTTTTGGGCCTTTGTCCCACCATCATTTTTGGGTTTGTCCAGATTTCTTGCTCTGAGAGGTTGAGAGGTATGTAGGGGTAATATGTAATTATCAACAAGGGGATGGTGTGGCCAGCCTAACACTAAATAAGATAGGTTAATTCATGCAGCCAAAGGGAAATTGGCTATGCTTAAAATGGCCTGCAAGGGCAGCTAGCCTAGTACATATCTATGAGCCTAAGCAATCAGTTGCCTGGAATATTGTCACATCACAACTTAGCATAAAATTCATGATGTTGGTCTCCTCAGTCAGTCCTAGTGATGATGTTCAAAGATCTTTGATTTACCTATTCTTTATTCAAATAATATGGCCCTTGTAAATATTCTGCTATTGCAGTGTAATTCATCATACATCACTTATATAATTTACAACACAGGAAAAAAATTGCTATACAAACACCAAGAAAATATCCTTCAAGTTTTAATCAACCTGCTTCTTGCTATAAATAAACTATGTTTATTTATACTAGCTGTGCATCAGTTATTGATAGATATTTAGTCTCCTGCTTGCTGTATTTAAATAAATGTATTTAAATAAAGAAAAACATACAGAGGTGCGGAAGTTGTTGAAGACTTGGGGGGGGGGTGGTGACAGGGGCACTTGGTGATCTAAAAAGGGCACATTCTTAAAAATATTTACTACCACAACATAGGTTCACTTGGAGGACATTTTAAGCTTAGCCAATTTCCATCTTGGTGATTGAATTAACATTTCCTAATTGGTCCTATCTATCCCATGTCTGATAATTGCATATTAGCCCTAATGAGAATAAATGTGATCACACTGTAGATAATTTGAGGGTACCCATGTAGAGGATGCAGCATTTAGGAACTGTCTCTATCCATTACTGGCATGAGGGGTAATCTTGGAGTACATTTTCTATTACTCATCCTTAGATCCAAGTTCAATTTGAATATGGACAGGGGTGAGCTTTGTTTTACTTGAATGGATAGTCTGTTCTGGATATATATTCATCTCTCCACAACATTCAGTTTAGATACCTGAACTGAGTATTTCTGATGCCATTTGACTTGCTGATGTTCACTAGGTCCATCTGTATTAGGTCAGAGGATGTCTTGTATGCCAGACACATCACCTCTAAGCACTCTGTAGGATACTGAGTATAGTGATACATCTTTGAGGTGGACCATGCAAGATCTACTGTTTAGGACTTGTATCCTTTTAGTAAGGTATCTCTGTGGGTATTCCAATTGTTGCATGGATCTGGACAGATACATGCCAAAGTGGGCATTATACAAATGACTGACCTAATGAGGGCTTTGTAAAAGGGGACAATAACATCTCTAGATCTAGTCACATTCAATTTGTTTATAAGCTGTGCAATATAGAAATACTTTCTTATGACACTGGGCACATGTTGGTCAAAAGTTAGGTCACTGTACACACAAGTTCCCAAATGCCAAACAACTGGGTCAGTTCTCAGGGGGCATTGTCAATTTGGCAGTTCCCTGGAGTAGATGACTTCCCAAAGGATACAATAATGTATTTCCTGGAGTTTAGTTTCAATTCATGATTCTGACACAAGTTATTGTTTGGGACAAACCTTCCTGCATGATGGTTAAGTCAATTGGGGATTCAATAACTGCTCCTAGCTTGCAGTCATCTCAAACTTAGTTGGCCAAAGCCCTTTGGTATTTCCTTTTACTTTTAAGATGTATATGCCAAACAGAAAAACTCTCAGCACCGAACCCTGGGGGACACCACTGGGGACTGGTCTCTTCCCCTATTTTGATCTCCTGCATCCTGTGAGCAAACATACATGTATACATTATTTGATTCACCTTATTGATTGTATTTACCTGATAGTATTAAATTATATTCCTTGTATAATACACCACCACTTGTTAAAATGTGTTTTAAATGTGTAGTTTGGAAGAGTCTTCTAGTGAGCAATAAAACAAAATGTATGAACCAATAATGACAAAACTACCCATTTCAGAAAATCTCAACCATAAAAGGCCACTCATACTTCTGTCATTACAATCCATCAATATCAGTAAATATGTAAAATATTTGCAGAAGCAAGTCATTAAATAATTCCACATTAAAGGTATCTGTAACTAATGAAGAGGTTACTGCTAGCAAACAACTTTATATTTCATTGTTTCATCTACAAATAAAGTGCCTGTTGCCCTTGAAGAATAAATTGCCTATGCTGCATTAAAAAATGATAAGCTAGCAATTTTGCAAGGGGAATGGATGGCAAACTGATAATGGGTTCATAGTTACTAAGTAATTCCTCCAAAGGAGGGCATTCATAGGAATGGAGCATCCACTCCCATTAAAGTACAATGCAGTCCAGTATCAGCAATCCATCTGCATACTGCGGGAGTAGAACCCACAGCCTTCTGCATCAAAAGCAAGTATACCACTTGTTGTACTACTAACAATGCAAGCAACTTAACATAAGTAGCATTAAACTTCTCTTCCCCTGAAGCTCTCAACTCCTTGTAAAATCCACTTGACGATCAACTAAATCTCTCAACTTCACCGCACAAGAAATCTCGAAAAAGCCAAAATTTATTTGAGGGGGGCAAAGGCCCTAAACCAGGAACTCATTTTAAATATTGCTTGTATAATCTTAGAAAGTTGCTAAAATAATTTTTTTGTGTTATGTGTTTCCTGAAAGATAGGAAGACTGAAACTTAAAGAGCTATCATTATTTAGTGAATTGAGTTCTCACTGATTTGCCAGAAAAACACAATTTTTAAGAGGAACAGACCAAAAGTATGAGCCAAATATTCTGTGAAAATCTGGACAGTGGAGAGCTATGGACTCAACTTCTTGAGTCACAAGTGGTGGTATGGGTAGAGAATTCTGGCTCTTGTTTGAACCTGAGTAACACTAACAACCAGGTATATCTAACTGGGGCATTTTACACACACACACACACACACACACACACACACACACACACACACACACACACACACACACACGAGAGCAGCATAACTCCTGCAAATAAAAGAAGAAAACTCTCCATCCTGGCAGCACCAATGGAACAGTGGCAGCATAACTCTGTAACACAGAGCAATAAGAGAACAACAACAGCTAGTTTAACTTCCCTGCACGAATCCACGTTAGAGTGAAAACTCCACTTCATTAATTTTTCCCGACAGGTCTTGCAGCTGTAAAAGTGTGTGGGGGGTGGCTCCCGCTCCCCCTGACTCTATGGTTCCGGTACCCATGAAAACATGTTTATGTATAACACTAGTTGTACCATAATAGTAAACAATGAAACACACTTTTGTATTATTGCATATTGATAAGGAAAAACAAAATGAAAACTCCAGCAAAGCTAGAACTTCCACTGAGTGACCTCTCAAACCTCTTGTATCAGAGGCACATGGGATATATGCAAATTATCCTTATGAACATCAGGTGTTTCAGCTAATTGGCGATTCTGAATGCCCATGACTTGTTTCATCGTTTTATTGGACAATTTCAGACCAATAAAGCCAAACCCCACTAGCTGTGGATATGCATATTTCGACCTTGTTATAACCTCATCAGCACAGCACAAGCAGAGTGTTTGACTAAGCATTAGAAACACAGGGGTGTTATACCCAAGTGATGTCCATTATCATTACGGTCACTGTAAAAATTTCCCAAACATCCCTACTTTAGCACCCCTGCTGATGTCAGTCACCTATAAAGATACCTTTGGGCAGCCCTCAGCCTTATAAGCTTTGTGGTGCTTGCGATAACTGTGTGATACTATAGTGCAATAAACTAATCAGGTAGGGGCTCTAATCTCAGTCCTGGTAAATGGAAAGGTGTGTCTGTTTGTGTGTGTGTGTGTGTGTGTGTGTGTGTGTGTGTGTGTGTGTGTGTGTGTGTGTGTGTGATTGTGTGTGTGTGTGTGTGTGTGTGTGTGTGTGTGTGTGTGTGTGTGTGTGTGTGTGTGTGTGTGTGTGTGTGTTTGTAGGGTAATAATTTTGAGGCCATTCACACTGAGTATACTTCCCATTGCCCTACTTTAGCACTCCTGCTGTCAGTCACCTATAAAGATACCTTTGGACAGCCCTCCACCCTATAAGTTGTGTGGCACTTGTGATAACTGTGTGATACTATAGTGCAATAAACTAGATAGGTAGGGGTTCTAATCTCAGTCCTGGCAAATGGAAAAGTGTGAGTGTGTGTGCATTTGTAGGGTAATGATTTTGAGGCCTATCACACTCAGTATACTTCCCATTGCCCTACATTAGTACTCCTGCTGATGTCAGTCACCTATAAAGGTACCTTTGGACAACCCTCAGCCCTATAAGCTGTGTGGCACTTCTGATAGCTGTGTGATACTATAGTGCAATAAATTAGTTAGGTAGGGGTTCTAATCTCAGTCCTGGCAAATGGAAAACTGTGTGTGTGTGTGTGTGTGTGTGTGTGTGTGTGTGTGTGTGTGTGTGTGTGAGTGTGTGTGTGTGTGTGTGTGTGTGTGTGTGTGTGTGTGTATCTGCTTGTAGGGTAATGGTTTTGAGGCCATTCACACTCAGTATACTTCCCATTGCCCTACTTTAGCATGCCTGCTGATGTCAGTCACCTATAAAGATACCTTTGGACAGCCCTCACCCCTATAAGCTGTGATGTGCTAGCGATAACTGTGTGATACTATAGTGCAATAAACTAGTTAGGTAGGGGATCTAATCTCAGTCCTGGCAAACAGAAAAGTGTGTCTGTTTGTGTGAGTGTGTGTGTATATCTGTAGGTTAAAGTATTTTGTGTCTGTCCACAACCAGTAAATTCAAACTGTCATACTTTACATGTGTTGCTGATGTCACTCTCCTTAGAAGTATGTTTGGACACCCTTCAACCTATAAGCTCTGTGGCACATGCAATAAATGTGTAACACTGTAGTTGCAATAACTAGATAGGTAGAGGGTTTGAATCTCATTCCTGGCAAGTGTGTGTGTGTGTGTGTGTGTGTGTGTGTGTGTGTGTGTGTGTGTGTGTGTGTGTGTGCATGTCTAACGTTGTGATCCATATCCATTGGGGGGGATGGGTTTTGCTACACTTTTGTGTGGTCCACCCAGTACACTACCAAATGTCCACTAAACAGGGACCACTGTTATCAACCACTGTTATGATAGTTGTGGACACTCTGCAGCCCTATAAGCTGTTTTGTATGTGAAATAACTATATGTAACAGTATGGAGTCAAAAACAAAATAGGCAGCCCTTCTACTCCTTTGATTACAATTCACCAGTCAGGAATCATAGACAAACACACACATCTAGTCATCAATACTTATGTCACTAAGTGGGATGCAAACTGGCTCATGGATGGAACCCACAGTGTAAAATCAGCGGACTCCATGTCAGACTGCCAACATGTCACAAGTGGAGTACCACAGGGTCTTGTCCTGAGTCCCTTCTTGTTTGTTATGTGTGCCTCTGGCATCCGCCCAACAGGAATGGACTCTGGCTAACAATGTTCACAGACAATTGCAAGTTGGGGCCTATGTTTATGTTTAATATGTTTACATCCTGCATAAAGTTACCACTGACACCTCCAACTGTTGTCAGAATACTGGCCTTAGGCTCAATGGCAAGAAATGTGTAGCAATTCCCTGTTGAATCAATGTGCTTTTCACAAATGACCACATCGCTAGTAGTCCACGAGACACAGAATGCCTATAGGAGGTCTAGGGAACACAGGTTGACAGCAACCTCTCTTCTGACCATGACAACCTCACTGTGGACAGAATCCTTCCATGTGGCACATCTTTTAACTAAGAGTGATTCAATCAAGGATGAAGAGGTCAATGTCTCCCTCTACTCTCTCCTCATTAGGCTAGTCATCAGGTACAATGGCCCATTTGCCATGTAACTCACTAGACACCTTCAGCAAATGGGTAAGCTGCAAGTTTACCTCCCATGTAGGACCCTAGGCATGAAACAACTGTCCTATATGAACAGAGCCTAATACCTCCAAGTTTTTCCGGTCACATCTTGGCTAATTACTCATGCTTATTCATGCTTGACTGACATTGCCATGTCTGCCCAGCTGTATTACGAATGCCACAGCTAGGAAACCCCAATCTGTATGCACCACATGCCATGGATACCTCAACTGCATTACCACATTCAACAGAAGATGCGTGGGGACAGGTCCATACCTAGACACTAGCCACATTATGCAATATATGTTGCATACATGTCAATTGGAGCACCTCACTGGCCTTTTTCAGAAGAAATCAAGATGAGTGGATGGTGAATTTAACTGTCACCCTGGGGATCACTCAAGTGGCAGTAGGGGATATACACACTGCTGACAAATGTCAGGTGGCATGCTGCCAGGTACTCACATGGTCTACTCTTCTCATATCTCCATGGACATTAGCCTAATACACACCTATGAACACCTGCACCTATGGACCTCAGTACTGACAAATCTGTGTGCATTACTGAGTATAACAGT
Organism: Protopterus annectens; assembly: GCF_019279795.1. Lineage (NCBI taxonomy): Eukaryota > Metazoa > Chordata > Ceratodontiformes > Protopteridae > Protopterus > Protopterus annectens. Next base: position 1,754,218,169 of record NC_056733.1, on the reverse strand, counting down.
GTTTGTGAGTTTGTAAACTTGTAGTTGAAAATACTTTGAGGCCCTTCTCACCCACTACACCACCCCATTGCCATACTTAGAAAAGGCTGTTGATGTAAATCACTTTGAAGGTAGCTTGTGACGCTCTTCACCTTATGGGCTCCCTGGAGCTTGCGGTACCTGCATAACAGTAGTCTACAAATGAGTAGATAGGTATGCGTTCCACTCTGAGTCCTGGCAAATGTGAGTATGTGTGCGTGTGTGTGCGTGTGTGTGTGTGTGTGTGTGTGTGTGTGTGTGTGTGTGTGTGTGTGTGTGTGTGTGTGTGTGTGTGTGTGTGTGTGTGTGTGTGTGTGTGTGTGTGTAAGTCTTCGTGAGTGAGCATATTTTTAGGAGACAGCATTTTGAGGCCTCATTCTCCAAATACACTGCACATTGTCATACTTTACAAGGACTGGTGATGTTGCTCACCTTAGGAGAGCCATGGAACAATCTTCACCCTACTAGCTCTGTGGTGCATGTGATAAATGCATATCACTGTAGTGGCAATAACTAGATAGGTGAGGGCTCTACTCTCAGTACTGGCAAATGTGTGATTGTGGGTGTGTGAGAACACTATCCTCTGAATGAGTGAGTACTATATCCAATGTGGTGGTGGGGGTGGGTTTTACATTTTTACACCATGGTACCCCCATTACATGTCCCAAGGTCCACTGTATGAGGCCCACTGTCTCCATCAACAGTACAGGTAACTAATGACACTCTTCAGCCCAATAAACGCTGTGCTGTATGCAGGAACTACATAACAGTATGGACTGACTGACAAGATAGGCAGGGCTACTAACGTCAGGTCTGGCAAATGTGTGTGTGACTGTATCTGTGTTGCTCACTGTGCATATTTCTGTAGGTGACAGTATTTTGGGGCCACTCTCACCCAGTACATCTCTACTGCCATAGTGTACAAGGCCTGGGGATGTTGTTCACCTTAGAAAAACTGTGGAGCACACTTCACCCTACAAGCTCCATGGTAAGTACAATACATGCATAGCACTTTAATAGCCATACCTAGACAGGTAGCAGTTCTACTTTCAGTCCTGCCAGGTATGTGTGTGTGTGTATGTTTGTGTGTGCAAGACTAGTATCCTGACTGTGTGTGTTTGAGTAAGAAATGTGGCCATGCTTTGCAGTTTTACGTCATCGTAGTCCCAGCACATGCCCTATGTTCCATTCTACAAGGGCCGCATTTTACAGCAACCATATAGATATCTGTACACACTCTGCAGACATATATACACCCTGTGCTGTGTGCAACAGCTATGTAACAGTATGGAATAAGCAGTTAGAGAGGCAAGGCTGCTAATTACAGTACTGGCACACTCGTGTGTATGCATTGGTGTGTACAGCAGTGTTTGGGAGTGTGTACACTTGTGAGTGACAGTATTATGGAAACTGTCACTCCAACTACACCACCCATTGCCATACCTTACAGGGGCATGTGATGTTAATCACTATACATGTATTTTGGAAACCCAGCACACTACGAGCTCTGTGCCCCCTGCGATAATTACCTAACACTGTACTACCGCTAACTAGATGGGTAGGGGTTTCAAACCCAACACTGGCAATCATGATCCTGTGTGTGTGTGTATGTGTGTGTGTGTGTGTGTGTGTGTGTGTGTGTGTGTATATGTGTGTGTGTGTGTATGTGTGTGTGTGTGTGTGTGTGTGTGTGTGTGTGTGTGTGTGTATGTATATGAATAGTATTCTCCATGTGTTGCATAAACACAATGCCCTCTGTGTGTGTGGTATTCACTGGTGAGTTCCATGCACTACACTTACCATTGTCCACTGTACAAGAGCTGCTGACATCAGCCACCATGCACTTACCTGTATACACCCTTAAGCCCTATCAGCTATGTGGCACATGCAATAACTGTAATACAGACCTGTTCATGTACAGCTATACCCTGGATATGACACAATCAATGTGTTACCACATTGCCATACCCTTTGGGCCACATTCTGCTGGCACACAGATACATAGAACACAAAAAGTATACATTATGGAGACAACATTCAGTCAGTGTTAATAACATAATGCATCATGTCTGGACAGCTACACACTCTGGCATGTAACAATTAAACATACTGGCTGACAACATGTTATACAGCATTACATTGCTAAACTGTACTAAGTTCACCCTGTGCAACAGAACCATATTCGTATGTCCCTGCATTGATGGTATGGATGTCAGGGATGTGGCACAGGTATCAACATATGCACAGGGTGTGGTGTGGGTTTGCCAGAGGCCTAGGCTGAGCCATTTAGTTGACATCATGTGTGTGTGTTAGGGGGCTGTTTATAAAGGGCCGTACAGAGGTGGTGTGTGTAAGTATGGAGGTGCCTTGACTATGATGGTGATTTGTGTGTGTGTATGAATGCACACAGTCCCGCCATGTGGCTGCCCTACACAGGGGTATGTTGGACATCTGCAGACCGTACATGGCAGGTTGTACAGTTCATCATCTCCCACCAGGGACATGGGAACTGGGCCTGCCAAGGGTCCCAGTGGCACCACCAGGCCCAAGGCCAGATGCAGTACTACTCCCTGATGGTGACTGCTGTCTGCTGGATCCACATTCTTGGGACTAGCTAGGACCATGTGCTCATGGCCTGCTGTATTGTGGTGTGGACAGCAACCCTCCTGCAGTTATGCTGCTGGTACTGCCACTATGGGAGCTGTTGCATAGCCATGTAGACCTTCAGCTATTCGTGGTGCTGTCCTATGTCCACATGGCTGACGACCAACTGCAATCACATGCTCTAGCACAAACATCCCATGGTCGATGATTGCCACCATCTCACCCAACCATCTATCCATGACCTCAGCATAATAACGGTGGGCATCTGTAAGATCACGGATGTTGTCATGTGTAGCAGGAAGAGTTGCATTCGTGACCCTGAGATTCTGTCTGGTGTTATGTTCAACATGTCCCTGTGCCTCCATGATGGTCCTAAACATGTGTCTGGTGACACCTGCTGTGGCACTTGTGGCAGGGACATGATGGGCAGCAATCCTCCTACAAGCACCCCTGTCCATCCACCTGTATGGAACCTCGCCTGTTATCTGCCTATGGCTGGTGTCTACAGACACACTTGCCATAGTCACCACACTTTCCTGTACCATGCCACCACCTGCCAACTGTCACTCATCTATGGCCACTGGTGATGGAGTATGTGTGGGCATTGTAACTGTGTGCGGGGATGGGGGTGGACAAAAATGGGATGCCAACCAATGGCACAGATTCAGCCCCTGACAGCCCCGTTTGTGCCTCACTATGCCTATCATCATTGTCAGAGTCTGCAGAGGCTTATGTTATGGTTGGCTTACACACACACACACACACACACACACACACACACACACACACACACACACACACACACACACACACACACACAGACATGCACATGGACACACACACAGACACCTACAGTTGAGGTGGCACAAAGATATCACACAGCCCTCACATTACCCAACAGTTGTCATGCATGACACATGGCCCTCAACATCATGCATTGCAGCAATTTTTAATCCTTGATACTAACAATATACATCTCTGGGATGCATCAGTCATGTTAGTAGGTGACATCCCTTCTCCTAGCACACATTGCACCCATGTACAGAATATTGCTGTGCACCTGTATAGCACACTGGCATCTACTGTAGACCATACCTCACAACTGTACAAATCATTGCTGAATGTGTAGATGTCTGGCACTTATGTTTGCTCTTTTCCTCACATCCCCTATGTGCTTGTCTGACACATAATTGGGATGATATGTGGACTGATGTCACTACTTAATAACATACATTTGACTTACAGATCCCATCACCAGCAGTGCATGTATGTGCAATCAAATCCTGTTACACCAACAACCTTCTATGCTTAACGTGGATATGATAAGTGTACACACCCCTGTTAACATGCCAGGCTATAGTATGATATGAAATTAGACCACATTACTGCATTTGAAAACATTATCCACCTTAAATGTGACATATGATCTGTGCAATCCTATCAAGAAACAAACAGATGTGTTAGTTGTGAATATACTGAATGAGATGCATACGATATGGCAGTTGCATAAGTGTGAACACCCTGAAACCAATGCTTTGTTGAAGCACCAGTTAAGTGAACTACAACAGTCACTCTTCCTGGGAAGGCGTATATCAGCATGGCACATCTTGACTTGGCATTATTTGGACAGCCTTTCCTGCAAAGGTCCCCCAACCCTGTCAGGTTGCAAGACCAGCTCATGTGCACAGCCATTGGAGGTCACACTTGGGGTTTACTATTGGTGTTAAGTCTGGTCTCTGCCTGGCCCACTTCATACACTTGATTGTGTTCAGAATGAGCCATTGTTAGCTAGGTTTGGATGTATGCTTCAGGTCATTATCATGTTGGAAGCTGAAACCCCTCTCCATCCTCAGCCGTCTTGCAGATGCATGACAGCTTTGGACCACACGTGAGTGTTATTTTGAACTATTCAGGATTTGTTCCACCATGCCTAGAAGCCTAGTTCCAGATAATGAACATCAACCCCAAAGTTGAACACTGCCTCCAGCAAGCTTCAATGTGTGGATGGTGGTCCTCAGGTGAAGTGAGGTGAGGTGAGGTGTTGCTTGTGCTGCACATGTAGCTTTAGGAACAGTGTCTGTAGGTTTGAAACTTGATCTCATTACACCATTACACATTTCAACACATGCCTTTGGGAGATTTGATGTTATGTTTTGCAACTTGGACACAGCCCTGGATGGTGCTTGGTGTGGGTTAATACTTCTGTCTACTTACCCTACCCCATAGGCCAGACTTATGCAGAATCTGGAAGATTGTTGCCACATGTGGTGCAAAACCAGTACTTGCCAGTGATTCCTGCAACTCCCTCAGTGTTGCTGCATGTCTCCTGGCAGCCTCCCTGACCAGTTCTCAACATGTCTTTTCATCTGTTTTCGAGGGACATCTGTTTTTTTTCAACAGCACTGTTGTCCCATAGTCAATCCACCTGTAGATGACTGTCTGCACTGTGTTCCATGGTATATGCAATGCTGTGGTAATGTTGTTGTACCCTACTCCTGATTGATAACATACAGATATGAGATCCCTTTGACAGTTTGTAAGATGTGTGCAAGCCATGGCTGCTTCTGTTTCAGGCAACTGAGCAAATGTCATGAACATACTGCTTGGACAGCAGACCATTATGTTATGAATATACTGCTTGGACAGCAGACCATGAGTCGGTGTTACACTGATTCCCTGTATGTGATGGCAGGTGTGTACCCAAGTAGAGTGAATGCTGTCAGTATGTCACAAGCTGCCGCTACAATATGTTATTTGGAGGGTGTGCATACATATGCATCCAGCGTATTGTAAAGTTTGTATACCCCATATTTGGTGCCCTAACATATTTGTCTGTTTTACAAGTTAATTGTTCATGTTGTGGTCACATTACAGGTTGGAAAAGGTGTGGAATGTAATATTGTGGTCTGTCATTGTGTATATCAGAAACACGTGGCATCTTAACAGGGGTGTGTACACTGTTGTATCCACTGCATAAGATTAATGTTTCATACATGTCCCTACTTTAGGCCATTTGTTCCCCCATTTTGTTGGTCTTTGTCCAGACATCTTGCACTGACAGGTTGTGAGGTATGCTACAGGAATGTTACATACTCTTCAGATATACCCCTATGGTGACCACTATGATGCACTGCAGTTAACAACAACAAAAGTGAACATGCACATCATGCATTATGGCTAGGTGTGATATTTGTGTGCATGGCAAATACCATGGCCTTAACATGCCCGGGGTATTGGCAAACCGCAGCAAAACAATTTCATACTCACCAGCTACAGGCTGCTGTCCCACTTGTAGACCCAAGGAACCTAAATAGTTGTGGGAGAGAGGTACTGTCAGCAGACTGTCATGTGACATTGGTACAGGGTGGAAACAGCATTTCTGCACATTAACAGTACAAACCCCAATACTACAAAATATGCTGCCCTTCACCATATATGTACACTTGTGTGCATTACAAAACACCATTAGCACCTACTATCGTATCTGACATATGCATATATGTACTATATACATACAACTATATATGCAACACTATTCTAGTAATGTGCACTGGGGCCTTACCTGCATGCTGCTTGTCCATTGTGTTGGTGCAACCCACCTTAACAATGCTTTCTTTAGCTTCTTGTGGGATGCTTCTGGTGGGTGCCTCAAGGATGGCGAGAAGCTTCTTAGTGAGTGTCAGTGGGGCCTGGATGGTTGGGCCCCCACCTGTGGATAGGCGGTCCCTCGCTATGGCAGCAGCCCTTCGCCAGGCATTGCATATGAGGTCGGTAACACAATGCAGGACCTGCTCGTATGTTCGGCCATGTAGGCCGACATCATTTACCCAGTGGACAAGATCGTTCCACAGGGCGGACCTCACCCGCAGATCTTGTGGTGTTTGACTGAACAGTATTACATGCTGTTGTGTTAATAATTCAATGATGATTGATGTTTCTGCCTCCATAAAGACAGGCAGTCTTGCCCTTTGCATTGCACTTGGAAGACATAAACAGGAAAACACATCACGGGACCTCATACAGTTGTCAAATTGCACATCAAAAGGGGATATTAGTCTCCACCACTCACAACTACACCATAACCCTCTAATCTAGCACAACAATATCAGCTTGCATTGCAATCCTGGCCATGATGGGTCATATTACCCTCAATGATGGACAGTTAATTGCATAATTCTCTATTCCCCATTCATTTCTGTGTAGAGGGATGGCAGTGGCTATCTTCCATGTGCATGGGATATGGATGGTGGCAAGGCTGTGTTTGACTATAATGTGTGAGGGAGCTGTGAGCACATGCCTAAGTTCATGTAGGAGGCAGACAGGGATGTTATCAGGCCCCATGGAGACTTGCTGTTGTTGCCATCAGTAGGCAATACGTACCTGCTCACCACTGATGAGAGGAGGGGTGCGGTTGATGTGCATATCCCTCTATACAAATGGGGGGCAGAGGATGGTGATGTTCCCAGCTAACTTGTCTGATGCAGGTTGCCTATAGCCATGACATGTGTGTATGAGGTGTGATTTACCACCAGTACAGGGTGCATTGTGTTTTTGCCTCTGAGACTAACAACATATGTGGAGAAAACCTTGTGATTGGCCTTGGTGGTGAGGATATGTCTGATTTGTAGTCATAGTTAGCCTTACAGGGAGTCACCTGTGAACTTACATGCTTGTTCAGATAGAGGTGGACATGCTTCCAAGTTGTTGCCTGCACCTATGTGGCCCTGTACAGCCAACATATCAACTTATTATGTGGTTTGTGTACTGCTGCTGTCCACCAAAGGGGATTACTCTCCCTAGATTGGCAAATATACAGAACTGAGAATATTTTGTTTTGGTTTTAAAGTTTGTACTGTTAGTTGTTGCTTAGATCTCTGTTGAAACTGTCCCCTCCACTTTTCTGCCGTGTCTTCAGTTGGTATAGTAACAGCTGCATTCAAATTGCTGGAACCTGTGTTCTGACAGACTGCCTTACAGATTATCTGCAAATATACAGAGCTGAGTATATATTTTTTGGTTATAGAGTTTGTTAACTGTTGCTTAGATCTCTGCTGAAACTGTTGTTTCACTGTTCTGAGAGACTGATCGGCAAATATACAGAGCTGAAAATATTTTTTTGGTTTTAAATTTTGTACTGTTAGTTGTTGCTTAGATCTCTGTTGAAACTGTTTTGTCCCACCCACTCTCCCTATTTTTGGTTTGTAGTTTAAATTTGGTGGCTTTTGCAGTTGCCCGCCCCACTGTAGATTTGATCTGGGGCACTCCCCCAGTCCCATCTTTTTACCACATTCTACCTAATAAACTCTTTCTGCACTTGCTTTTAGTCCTTTTTAATTTAATTGCATTTTTTTAAACTGTGTTCGGTCTAATATTGCTGCATACTCAAGTGTGCTAGCTTGCACTGCATGTGAATTGTTTTTACTACTGTTTTTTCTACTTTTCTGTAAAAAAAAAACAAAAAAACGGTAAGCCTGTTTCCTACCTTTCCTGTAACTAGTGTTCCAAATACAGATTTGCTGTATCCAGGACTGTATGTAAGCTTCTGAGCCCCCCAAGCCTTTCTGTGTTGGAGGGAAGCCTTCTAGCTTATCAGTGGGAGTGGTAAGCACTAGGTAACCTGTCTACCACATAAGGAGTGGTTCTGGCCCAGAAATTGTAGTTATTGGCCGTTTGGGCAATCTTCCATCTCTCTCAACTTTCTGATTTGAAAGCCTGCATTTGCACTTGTTTCTGTCCTGTAACTCATCTAGTGCAGATACAGATTCTTAGTTTTTACACTTAAATTTGCTTATTCATGCTCAGCACTTGTTCAGAACTTGTAAGCACTAAATAAGCTATTAATTACTATAGCACTTAATCTTCTTCATTACCTAGAGGAAAACAGTTTTTGTAATTACTTTTCACTCTTGGTTAGAGAAAACAGCTCTTGTACTCACTTTCCTCACTTATATAGAGGAAAATAGTTTTTTATTCAGGCATGTCCAAGGGTCAGCTCCCAGTGTTCTCTCCTGTCTATCTGATGAATTTGGGCATCTTGAGGCAAAGTAGAAATTGCCTCATGTACACAGACAACCCTCTCCTCATACCACCCAACACTACAACCTGTGAGAGATGCACTTATTTAGCCAAACTGGAGGTAAAGCTCTCTCCAACCAAGACTGAACTTGACAGTCATGAGGAGAAGGTAAACATTTGCACCACACCACACTCATCACATAGTCTCACTAAATCTACACCACCAAAATCCACACATAGTAACACAAAACATTCATGAGGCTCTCAATAATAATCTGTCTAAGCAACAGAGACCTCCAAAGCAGAAACGCAAGCAACCGCCATCCTCCAACACAACCCAAATGACACATAGCCCACAGACTCAGTGTGCCACTCAACCACAGCCAGTAAGGCAAAACAACGTACTCAACACACTAGTCATAGGTGACACTATAGTCACGCACACTGATGTCCCACTCACCAGGCTAAACAAGGAGACGGTTACTGTCAGCTGCATGTCAGGTGCCGCGATCTGCCACATAACCCATGCATTCAGGTCACTCCACAACAAGTACAAATATGACTCTGTCATTGTCCATGTTGGTGTGAATGACCTGAGATGTACCTCCCTGGAATACATGAAAAGAGACATGGAAGAGCTCTCCAGTCTTGTAGCCCAGGCAGGTATGATCCTAGCCCTGAGAAGCATTCTGAAATCTCCCAGAATGATACCACAGTACAAGGCAAAATGATTAACTTCAACAATTCGCTTAGCTTCTGGTGTCATTCTAAGGGGATCCAGTATCTGTCTGCTTGGGAACGTTTAAATAACAAATTCACCACCATAACAGGAACGGGCAAGCAAAATCTGAGGGTAATGCTACTCAATGCTAGAAGTCTAAATCTCAAAATACACTCATTCGCGGCACTCCTTAAAATGGAGAACATCGATATCTGTGCAGTGACTGAGACCTGGTTCAAGGCTCCAGAGAGCACCCCTGCATTACCAGGCTATAACTCATACCACACTTTTCGGCCATGTAACCTGGACCAAAACACCACAGGCGGAGGTTTTTCCATATTCATTAAGGATATCCACACCTCCAGGCTAGTTGCTCAGCATAATGCAGCCAAGGTTATCCAAGTGCAACTAACTCTGGGCAAAAATGCAATCCAAATTGTAGCTTGCTACAGATCCCCCACCATGCTCCAGGATTCCCACTTCTATTTTCTTGATGTACTGGAAAATATTAGGGTTCAGCCAAACACCCTAATAATGGGTAACTTCAACTACCCCACCATTAACTGGGAAAACTACTTGTGTACCAACTCCTTTGCTCAACGCTTTCTAGAATTCCTAAACTCCAATGTCCTAGATCAACTTATCCAAACCCCCACCAGGGGCAACAATATCCTAGACCTAGTGATTACCAACATGAGTGACTGGTGTTCCCACCTGAAGTCAACTCCTTGTTGTTCCGATCCGACCATAAGATTATCACCCTTGATATCCACATCCCGCCCCCATCCCCCATTAAGGAAACCACAGTAAAAAATTTCTCCAAAGCCAACTTCATGTTTCTTAAAACAGAAGTGGTGAACTTCATGACACCCATGCAGATGGACAATACAGTTACAACTGCTGAATCCTACACAAATGCACTCTATAAGCACTTACATGAGTGCATGGATCGTGCTATCTGAAACAGAACCAAGACGCTATCCTCCAAAAAAAGAAGCTAATCTGGTGGTCCCCTGCCATAAACAAACTGTACAACAGAAGGAAGAAACTGTTGCAAAAGAGAGTAAAATCCTATGAGTGGAGGAGCTCCCTGGTCAGCCTCAGTAAGAAGCTGAGATCCCTTATAAGATCCTCCAAAGCTAGCTACGAAAACAAAATTGCCACTAAATCCAAGTACAACCACAAAGCATTCTATAGCTATGTCAAGAATCTAGATGGCAACACCCATATCTGCTCTGAGTTACAGCACAAAGGCATGAAAATTACAGAACTTACTGATATTGCCAACATCCTGGCAGATAGGTTCAGTGCTAACTTTACCCCCCCTGTCACCTCCTACAGGACCCATATCTATGCAGGTAGAATGAAGAGTCCCTGTAATCACAACTATGTATGTAAAAGCTGCACTCTAAAGCCAAAACACAGCATCCATGGGACTGGACAACATCCCAGGCTGCGTTTTACACGAACTTCAGAACGAACTGGCTCCCCATGCACCATGTTCAATAATAGCCTCGCATCAGGCTTTGTGCCCACTGAATGGTGCACAGCAACAGTTATCCCACTCCACAAAGAGGGAGACACCACTGATCCCAGGAACTATCGACCTATTAGCCTGACGAGCCTGGTCTGCAAGGCCATGGAACGTATCATCATGGAACTCATAAACAAAGACATTGGTAACCTCCAAACTCTGGATCCCAGCCAGTTCGGGTTTGTGAAAGGCAGGTCATGCCTCCTGAACCTGATCAACTTCTTTGAGGCAATCACCAAAGCCGTGGATGAGGGTAAGGTGGTTCACACAGCCTATCTTGACCTTGCCAAGGCTTTCGACACCATTCCCCATTCTGGAATTATAGCTAAACTCACTAAACTAGGTATAAATCCCTACGTCACAAGATGGGTTGCCAACTGGCTCACTGACAGAACTCACACTGTAAAAGTTGCTGACTCCAAATCTGACCTCAAAGCAGTGACAAGTGGAGTACCACAGGGTTCCGTCCTGGGACCTCTTCTGTTTGGTATCTACTTGTCTGAAGTACAGGCTGACACAGAAGGCCTCTGGCTAATGAAGTTCGCAGATGACTGCAAAATAGGAGCCATAGTCAAGTCCCCAAATGATGTGGACATCCTACAGAAGGGCCTCACTGTGACAGATGCCTGGTGTCAGAGCCATTGCCTCAAGCTCAGTGCCAAAAAGTGCAGTGTCATCCCCTTTGGTAAAAACTCTGTACCCATGAATTACCACATAGGCAGCAATCTACTTAACACCGAATGCGTGATAAGAGACCTTGGGACCCAGGTGGACAGTAGTCTCTCCTTTGATAGTCACATCGCCACAGTAGTCAGGAAGTCCTTCTACGTAGCACACCTCATCATAAAAGGGTTCTCATCCACGAAAAAAGAGGTCATTGTTCCCCTCTACTCGTCACTCATTAGACCCATTATAGAGTACAATGCCCCTTTTGAAATGTACCTCACAAGACATCTGCAGCAGCTGGAAAGGCCACAGAAGTACCTCACAAAGAGGATTACTGGCCTCAAACAAATGCCGTACACTAACTGCCTCAAAAAACTCGAGCTTTACTCCGTAGCATATCGCCTGCTCCGAGGTGATCTCTGCCTAACATAAAGCTATGTCAAACCCAGAGCTGTTGGACATGCTACACCTAAAGAAATCCCAAGCCCTCTGAGCTACATGCTCTAGGGACCTAAACCTTGTCACCACAATAAACAGAACATGCTGGAGGAATAGATTCCTGTCCCAGAGACTTCCTATACTTTGGAACAAGCTACCCATCTATGTCACGTAAAGTTCTTCATTAGCACTCTTCAAGAAAAATCTTGATGAGTGGATGGGAAACAGGAAATACACCCCAGGGATCACTTCTGTGTCTCTGCTGGAAAAGTGGCACAGGAAAATAACTTTCTTTGGTGGTGTAAGCTACGGAACCTTGCTGGCTAGGCTTACATAGGCCCTTGGGCCGATAGCCTAGTACCTACCTATGAACCTATGAACCTATTGTGGAGGCTGGTTTTACAGGTCAGGTATTGCTGACTTCATACAGCTACAGTGGATATAAAGTGTACACACCCCTGTTGCAATGGCTGCTATTTGTGCAATTCAAACATGACACAACAATAACTCATTTCAAAACAATTGCCACATTTAACGTGACTTATAGCCTGTACGATTCAATTGAAAGCATAGCAATCTGTTATGGGAAATATGTAAATACAAAACAGTACAATAAGCCAGTTGCATGAGTGTGCACACCCTTAAACTGATAAGTTGTGTAAGCACCTGTTGAGATGATTACAGCATTCATTCCTCTCGGGTTGGAGTCTAACATCATGGCACATCTTTACTTGGCATTAGTTGCCCACCTCCCTTGCAACAGTGCTACAAATGTGTCAGTTTGTGGGGACATCTCTTGTGCATGGCCCTATTCCAGTCATCACAAAGATTTACTCTTGGATGTAGGTCTGGGCACTGGCATGCACATTTCCAAACTGAACTTTTCATCTTGTGATGCCATTCTTTTGTTGATTGGGATGAATGCTTATGGTCATTGTCATGTTGACAGGGAAAATCCCTCTTCTTCTTCAGCTTTCTAGCAGATGACTATAGGTTTTGGGATAAAAATTATTGTTATTTGGAACTGATCATAATTCCCTCCACCTTAACTAAAGGGCCAGTTCCAGCTTAACAAAAGCAACCCCAAAGCATGATACTGCCACCACCATGTTTTACTGGGGATGGGGGGTGGGGGGTGTTCTTTTTGTAATGCAAACTGTTGTTTTGTGCCAAACATACCTTTTGGAACTGTGGGCCAAAGGTTCAACCTTGGTCCCATCAGACCATGACACATTTTCCAACATGTTTTTGGGAGACTTGATGTAGTGTTTGGCAATGTTTGTCCACCCCTGAATGTTTTTCTGTGTAGGAAAATGCTTCCATCTTGCTACCCTGCCCCATAGATCAGACATATGGGGAATACAAAAGATTGTTGACACATGTGGTACACACCCAGGACTTGTCAGACATTCCTGAAGCTCCTTCAGTGTTGCTATAGGTCCCCTTGCAGCCTCCATGGCCGGTTGTTGTCTTGTTGTTTCATCCCTTTTGGAGGGATGTCCAGCTGTTTTCAGCATCACTGTTACCCCATATCTTCTCCACTGTTTGATGGCTGTCTGCACTGTATTCCATGTTATATCCAGTGTTGTGGACTGTTATTTTACTCTTCTCCTGATTGAGATCCCTTTGATGCTTTGTAAGCTCTCTGCAAAACATGTCTTTTGCTTTAGCAGGCATCTGGGTAAATGTCAAATAAATCCTAGTAGGACAGCTGAACATTATTTGTGGTTAAGCAGAGTCTCTTTAATTGATGGCATGTGTGCAACCAAGAAGATGGAATGCTATGATTACAGCAAGAGGTGCATCTACAAGGTATTACTCTACGTGTGTGTACATGTATGCAATCATCATATAGTAAATATGTTATGTTTAAATTGTCTCCCCTATCAGATTTGTTTGTTTCTCAATAGAATTGTATAGGATATGGGTCACACTCAAGGTGGGAAATGTTTTGTAATGATGTTCTGTGGTCTCATTTTCATACAGCACACAAACCTGGCATTTCAACAGGGGTGTGTACACTTTTGATATCCACTGTATATAGGTGTTCATATAGCTGTTAGTGGTAGGCATGGACAGAGGGTCATAACACAGTTGGACACTTCTCTGATTACAACCTGATAATCATGCCTATTCTAGTACCCATATCAGTGTCAGGGCAATGCAACAACCAGTAGCTGCATACATTTATGTCTGTTGTATGCAGTGAAACTGATATTACACACATAAACAACATGCACAACCTATTTACCGGACTGCGTGCAACCCATGTTATTTGTTTTTTGCCTTCCAGCTGAGCATACCCATACATACATGTGTCCAGGTGATACCTGGTATACATTTCTGTTCTTTGTTAGTATGGCACACTGTATTTACAGTCTTGCTGCTCAGTCATACCTCTCAACCTGTTATAGTAGGACGTCTGGACAATGGGACACATAAATGGGTTGCAAAGGCACATCAATATTGACACTGTATTAATACAGCTGCACCATACATAAGTAAGTTGATTGCACAGTAGGCTTTGACATCACAGTGATAACCTTGAGGATGTCCAACAGTCAAAACTAGGCTATTATGTTACAGTCTCATTGCTCACAGACTTGCCAATGGTTTGGCTGACATAACACAACTGTATGTGTATGTGACTACAGATATCAGGCACAAATGTGGTTACTGACCAGCAGAACACTGTACAGGTGAATGATATGAATTCACTATATCACATGCAGTTCAACACACACTTATGCAGCAGTACTTTATTATGCACATGCACTATATAGGTTTCTTAGATTTACAAGACAAACGTGTATCATACTCATGTTCAAAGGTAACATATGGATTTGTACAATATCCCTGTAGCTGGCCTAGCAGTGGCACAGTCAGTAGTGTTTGACAGACACTGCAGTCATTGTCATATGTGAGCTGTCCTTTCTTGGGGTGAGTCAGAGTCCTGAGCTGTGCTCTATGTCACTGCAGAGACAGCCAGATGCTATGGACATAGGTGCTGTTCAGCAGGACATCAGTACATCACATATTGTTGAGATATATTCTTTCCAACTTCTATTTCCCATTATTAGAAAACACATACTACATTCAATTACATGCTTACTTGTTTCACATACATTTTTTTTACAGTGCAGTAGTGGGTAATATTACAAAGTTGCTCCAGTTCTGTTCTGTGTTCACTGTAGACTACTGGTATACAGCTGGTTTGGATAGGTGGTAGCTTGTCTTCTGTAGATAATGCTCTTGATCAGGTGATGGCCTGTGCACTAATTGGTGTACTCCACTTACTAAGTGCATGCAGAGCAGCGTGTAATTCTTCCAACAGCCATTGCCATGGCAACACACTCGTATAATTGAGTACTTCATGTGGGCGTAATCCCTTTACCTTGCCTGTGAGTACGACATCCAGGAAGTGTGTGAGATACAGTGTTACTGACAGCAGCTGGGAATAACTCTTACAACAAGACTTGTGAAGACAGGCCAACTAAATGGTAGAGAAGGTTTCAGACTTAGGGACAGAATGTGAGTATTGCTGTTATATGGTTTGAATACTGCTAGTTTTACAGGGTTTGTGTGGACATGCTAGTTCTGCATGGATTTCAGTCTGACAAAGTTATGTGTCTGCATAGCTCTCAACTGTAGGGCTATCCACATAATGGTAAGAGGTTTGCCTGTTATGTTTGTTCTGTTCCCCAGACAGGTGCTGCCCTTGGCAAATCAGTGGTATACTCTGGTGATTGCTATCAGTAAATGGCAACATCCATTTGAGTTTCTGACTTCATAACCCTCAAAAATATATGCTACAACCAACCCTGTAACAACAGAAACTTTCTCAGTGTATAACAGCAATATTTCAAATATGGCCCCGTGATTGAACCTCTGTCCTCCACTTATATGTCAGGCTTTGTCCAGATGTCAAGCAGTAAGAGGTTGATAGGTATAGTCTATCATTATTTAGTGATGTCATTCCTGCTATAATCCCAGTGATGTTGTGCAATCCCACACATGTTATGGGGTAGGGGCCATACATATGAGTGCAAAGGCTGGACAACATGTGGAACCCTGTGCAGTCAAGAGGTTGGTGTGCAAAATAGTAAGACATGTTTCAAAACCAGGCTGTTAGAATATGTGAGACATATTACTCATTAGAAGGACAAAGGTTCTATAGCTGTACATTTTCATACATTTCACCATGGGGATGGTAGTGGGTTACAAGGTACTTTATTGGAAAATATCTTTTCTCAGTTTGATAAAACACTTATAACAGAACCATTGTTATGTAAATAATCAATTTACATTTTAACATTTGATACTTTATCCCCTAGGGGGTTAAATGAGGAGTGTAATTGGAGGCTGTTTAATTAAATATATAATTATGTGTTCATTGCTTCTTGTATTTAAGGCAAGTGTGTTTTGTAATGCTGTAATACTTGAAGGCAAAACACATTAAAACATCAGTGTGGATTAATGTCTGGTTGTTTTCAATTTTACTATCTTCAGTTATTTCAGTTATTTTGCTAAGAGGTCGGTGTATGTCTGGCAATTGTATATGGCCTATCCTGATTTTGTAGGAGCATACTGTGTACTTATTGGTTGTACTGTGCAGGGGGGTAGCAAATGTCAGTTGCATGGGTCCCTTTGTATTATTACCAATGTGTTTCTCTGTCCATACAGTTGTCCCCCACTTCATCTGGCTTGGTCCAGACTTCTTGTACTAAGAGGTTCTGGGGTATGACAGCACTGCAAGTTATTGACAATTAATGTATCTCTCTTTACATATATATATATATATATATATATATATATATATATATATATATATATCTATAAATAAAGGTATATGCATACATATTATATATATATATATATATATATATATATATATATACCATTTGAATCAGTACTGATTCCACAGTGTTCATTCCCTATGGTAAACTGACTGTACTACATGATATGTTTGAAAAAGCAAGAGCAATTCTAACAGCTCAGATGGTTTAGTGGTACATTGCTCTGAGTCTAGTGTGCAGCGTCCTGGGTTCAAGACTTGGGACTGAGTTTTTTCCTTAATGTTAAATGACCAGACTGCATGATAAATTTGAAAAAGCAACAGGAGTTCCTACAGCTGAGGTGGTGTAGTGGTATGCTGCTCTGACTCAAGTGTGCAGGGTCCTGGGTTCAAGACTTGGCAGTGCTGATTATTTTAGTGCTGAGCATAACAAGGGCTGTTGGATATAGAGGTAAGCAGTTGTAAGTGGGTTTGCTTGGGTTTGCAAGATGCTAAGCGATGCTAAGACACAATGAACTTTACTTACATATGGTTAAACCAAATAGAAGCTTATACCATGTACGCTTCACTTAGCTTCACACAAACCCACTTACAACTGCTTAAAAGTGCCTTAATCACTCTGTATTTGCTTAAAAGGGTAGATGCTAAGCTCTCCTTACCAATGCGCAAATCCACTTAGCTACACTAATTCTTGATTAGCATTTATGTTTAAGCAATGCTTACACCTGCTACACATAGCTGAGCACACCTTAGCATTGTTCAGCTTTCAGGATTGTGGGGTTCATTCCTCATTAATGACATGTTATGATATGCATGTTGACCTTCCATAACATCCCCCTATGTGCTTTCATTACAGTGCATTTTGTGTGACTATACTATATGGGACACTTGTGTTTATATGGGGGTTTCACAACTTTATTAGACTGACACCTCACATTTGAACCTACTACACTACTCTGGTTGACAAATATATATTATTTACTACCTAATTATTAAAAAAAAAATTTGTACTGCTTTAACATATAAAAGTGAAACGCCTTTATTGGGGATTGAACCGTGAATGATTGCAGGCAAAGCAAATGCTCTAACCACCACACTATCTCTCATTGCAAACTTTGGCTGTATATTTCTATTTAGCTCCATGGAATGTGTAAGCTAGGCTGAGCATAGCTGCGCAACGCACACACCTGCTCAGCTATACTTAAACTGTATTGGGGACTGAAAAAAAAATAAACGTGTTTTATTTTTATTTACTTTAGGGATATGCACATTGCTTTCTGCCTCTTAGGGCAGGACATCTGGAAAACTACATCTTACATGGGGGTATTATTTTACATGTTCCTCTCAGAAACATGCATACTTATTTGGTATGCCAGCATGTATACTGGCATACCATTGTGGACATTTTCTGTGCTGGACCATTGTGGGGAGCTGTGCTTCTGTTTGTATTCTAATGTATTTTGTCTGCAGACACTGCTATGTTGTGATAACAGTGTCTGTGGACACTGTTAGTTGCTTTAGAATTGCCGTACAGCAATGCTAGAGTGCAGGGGGGCATGTGTATTGTGCGAGCACTACTCAGACACGCCCCCTGCACTCATTCTTGGTTTGTGACTGTGTAGTGTAGATAGCAGCGCACCTTCATGAATATGCAAGTCACACTGCTGTACTGCACTGGCTCGAGCTGCTCTATGCAGGAATATCACTATTCCTGCATGAAGTTTAATGAATCCTAGGGCATTTTATAGATCTCAAGATATTAGTGAAGATAAGTGGGTTGAAGTTAGTTAGGCCATGGATGGTTTTATAAGTGTGTGGTTTGTGAGGCTGAAAGGTAAGTCTGGTTGTAATGGTGGGATGTAATGGTCACTAATAACATCAGGAAGTACTGTAGATTAAATAAAGTTATTAGGGTGGGAGACTAAAATCCAGTCTATGACTGAGGCACTTTGGTTAGATTTGTTGATATAGTGGGATGATGTATTGATTGAGAACCAACAAAGAGATTGATAATATTAGTGGGGAAATGTGAGGTAGCTTTCAGCTGATCAATGATAACACCCCCTAGAATTGTGGTTTCATGAGAAATACTGGATGGAGCCCAGGATAGTGTCTTCTAGAGTAGATAAATTGTTGCCAGGGGGGAATGTAAAGAGCAATAATGCAGATGTTTTAATGTTTGTTTAACTTTAAAGTTAGAGATGATTAGTTCAGCATTATTGAAGGTGAGAAAGGGATGGTTATAGGGGTTAAGGGAGTAATGTGTCGGATAGACTATGGCAACGACTTTGGCTTTTCTATTAAGACTGTTCTTAGCATATTAAAATCTGGGGAAGTATTTCAGAGTCTTTGATGTGGGGTTTCAGACAGTTTCCTGAGATGACAAGTATGTTTGGGGAATACTGGGCAATCCAGGCATGGAATTCAGTGACTTTGTTACAGATGCTGTGAACATTTATAGAGAAATTTTTGAGTTTACTAAGAGTTAATGGAGTGTGATCAGAGAATGGAGAGGGAGTGTTGTTTGGCCCTGGACTAGGGTGAATATTGCCACATAGTAATAAGAGATTATTAAACAGTTGAAATAAAACAGTTCTAGTTGTGGAGTTATAAGAAATGAGTTTGATGCTAGGTAGAAAGATGGGATAGTCAAATATTTTAAGTTTAGCAAAGAGTATAGGTGAGATTTGAAAAAGGCTAGGTGTAATAGGTAAAAAGTAATGAGCAGAGTAGTGGTATAGGGAGGAAGTGTGAGAGAGAGATAAATCTGGACGAGACTGGGATTAGGAATGGTGAGAGATAAGAGAGAAAAGGAGTATGGTGCCCCTTAATGAATGAAAATCATAACAGAGAAAAATCATGTCCCTTAACACTGAAGCTAAATTAGCTAGGATCTAAATCTTATGGATATTTGTGGTCCATTCTTGTTGGTATTATAGGAACATATTTAATTTAGTTCAAATAAATATGCTTTTCTTTTAAATATCTTGCATTACTCACTCTCTCCTTGTTAAGAATAATTAAATGCCAGATTCAACTCCACAAATATTTGTTTTGTAATAAGCTATATGGCCTGGTTTGTAGCTGAAAAGGATCACATGACTAGCTGATCTAGTGGTTTAACAAATCTTGACACCATACTGCAAAAACCGCTAAAAGCTGAAACTCTTCAAGACCGCTATATTTATTTAAACGCTCAATAAACACGTTTTTCGTCCAACACAAATGGTTAGACTTCATCAGAACAAAGGCCAAAGATTGTCAGTTAAAATTCAGAGTCCCAATATATAAATTCCCCGCCAAATGATGTAATAACACTGACTATTTTTAAAGATATATACCCTTGCAAGGCTCTAAACCAGTTTTATATTAGAATAAATCAAACTGAACTTTGGCTTGTTACAAATTAATAGCAACAACCATACATCAATAAACCGAAGCTAAATTGAATGCATGAACCAAACTATGGTCCAAAACATGTGACCTATTTAGATAAATACAAACATATTATTAAAATATAAAATGTTAAGAACATATTAAAAACATATTGAAAACAAACAAAAATCTCTCCTAACCTATGTTTTATGCCTAAATATGTGAACTTGTTAAATATATGCATACTGCATACATATGTTAAAATCTATGCATTTGATAAACTCCAAAAGGCTTTGGATTTTGAGTAATCAGATTGATTCGCAGATTAGTGCAAAAACACAAGTGGCTACACAACAACCAAACCCATTAGATTTTAATTTGACTTGTATTTTGAGTTTTTCTCTAGACTCTAACAGCATAAGAGAAATTATAATGAAAAATGCGGGCATATTGAAAGATGACAACATGTTAACTTCTAAATTAGGAGCATCACCAAAAGTAGTTTGGAGAAGGGGATTGAGTTTTAAAGAATTGCTGCATAAAAAACAACAAAAATATCCCCCGACAAGTAACAGAGGTATGCTGCAATGTGGAAATTGTTCATATTGCCACCTAATGGAATTAGGAGGGAGCATTGAGATTAAAGGGTTTAGATGATACACTAAAGATAAATTCAATTGCAACTCGAAAGGAGTTGTATACATTAGCGACTTGTCAGGGTTGTCCATCCTTTTATATAGGGAAGACAGAGTGCAGACTGAGGGATAGGGTGTATGAGCACCTAAGAAGTATCAACTTGCAGAAAGAAGAAAATGCCCTTGTAAGGCACATCTTGAGTTACCCTAACCACAGATTTCGATTTAAAGTCATTCATCAGGTTATGCAGGATGTGAGGGGGGGGGGGGTCCTTTTGGTCTTTTATTAGAAAAAATGGAGTTGTTGTGGCAAATCAGGCTTAACGCGTATATGAACCCAGGCTTGAATGAGAAGTGCTCCCTGATGTGTTTATTAAAGCTTAAAAGCTTGAACAGATGAAATATTTTCATTACTAGAAATTATGGATAGTAGTAATAAAATGCATTGGAGTGTAGATACTTTATTGAAATTGTTCAGATTGTCTACATATGTACAGTCTTTTGGAGTTTATCAAATGCATAGATTTTAACATATGTATGCAATATGCATATATTTAACAAGTTCACATATTTAGGCATAAAACATAGGTTAGAAGAGATTTTTGTTTGTTTTCAATATGTTTTTAATATGTTCTTAACATTTTATATTTTAATAATATGTTTGTATTTATCTAAATAGGTCACATGTTTTGGGCCATAGTTTGGTTCATGCATTCAATTTAGCTTTGGTTTATTGATGTATGGTTGTTGCTATTATTTTGTAACAAAGCAAACTTCAGTTTGATTTATTCTAATATAAAACTGGTTTAGAGCCTTGTAAGGGTATATATGTTTAAGAATGATCAGTGTTATTACATCATTTGGCGGGGAATTTATATATTGGGACTTTGAATTTTAACTGACAATCTTTTGCCTTTGTTCTGATGAAGTCTAACCATTTGTGTTGGACGAAAAATGTGTTTATTGAGCGTTTAAATAAATATAGCGGTCTTGAAGAGTTTCGGCTTTTAGCGGTTTTTGCAGTAGTCTGTTTTCGTTTTCGCTTAAATCTTGACACCATGATTCAACACGTTATTTACACTAACCAAGCTTAATAAAACTATTTGCATTTTATGTTATACAGTTCCAGTTTATCTGATGTACATATACAAACAAACAAATAAATATGAACTACTAGGGGGTTCATTTAATTATTCAGAACTGCCTTTCTTCCAGGCATCTGTTAAACAGGGAAACTGCTTTCTTTACCATAGTTATGTGTTAGTATCCTTGAAAAGGGGGCATTGTACTCAATCATAGGCTTGCTCAATGCTGAATACAGTAGAACAATGACTTCATTGGACCTAGGTGCAATGCCATTGTTTTTAAGTTGCAAAATATAGAATGATTTCCTCACCACTGTAGACATGTGATGGTCAAAAACTAGATTACTGTCTATGTATGTCCCCAAGGCTTTGCCAAGGATTAGACTGCAATGCACAAACTAGAGCTTTTCCTTACTTGAACACTGACTCTGGCAATCACTACCCAACTTCATCAATGATGTCACTAATTACACTGACATACAACCCCGACTTAAATTACTAACTACCTAACCAAACAAAGTCAATGCAGATTTTTTTTCACCTGAAATTCTTATTTCTTCTTCAGTTGCACTGACAGTGATTTCTGTTTTCTTCATTGGCTGTGGGCAAGTAGAAAAGTACAGTTGTATAAAATCTACTGTTGCAGCATCCTGCATCCAAAACAGAAGGGATCTCCTTCTCAGGACAGCCTGAAATTTTCCCAGTATACAAAAAACAAATGATCTTGTATGTGCCATATGTTACATTTATGCTGCCTGCATAGAACGTAGGGCATAAAAGGTACAAATGGACAGAACTATCCAGAACTGAATTACCCCAGAATAGAACAGTCTCCATAGGACAAAGGAGTCCATGTACATCCAGAAGGAACAAATGCAGAAGAAAAAGGGGAAACCCCCAGCAAGAAGAGGATCTAAAATAAAAAAAAAACAGCAATCAAGAGGAGGTTGGAGGGAGGGAGCGAATACTGCAACAGTGAAGAGAAGGACATCTACTGTTATGGTAAGATTTTACACAACTGTGCTATGTCTTATATTACTGTTGCAGTATCCATAACTGAAGGGAGGGTAAAAAAGCTCAAGAAACGAATTAGAATTGGAAGGCTGAGAAGAACCCACAACAAGCACACATAAAATGGTTTCAGTAAAACCTGCTCTTACCCTAGAAACCATATCCAACTTATAATACTTAGTAAAGGTATGCACTGAAGACCAAGTAGCAGCTTCAAGGATGGAATTTGTGCCCCACCCCTTGAAGAAGACACCAGAACAGGCAGCAGCCCTTGTGGAATGAGTTCTAACAGAAGTAGACAAATATTTGCCATGAAAAGAATAACAAAAGGAAATGGCCTTAGATATTCTGGAGGAGATGGTTTGCTTAGAAACAGCCAAACCCAATGTCCTGGGATGAAAGGAAAGGAAAGGAAACAAAAAGCTGATCAGACTTATGAATGGTCTTAATTTTATCCAAATAGTACCTGAGCCATCTGTGCAAATCAAAGGTAGGCGGGACCCTCTCACTAGCAGACTGAGGAGAAGGGAAAAAGGAAGGGAGCTGTACCAATTATTTAATGTCAACTCTTTTATTGCTTTTAGCATAAAAGAAGGATTAGTACAAAGGGACACCCTGTCCCATGAAAAAACAGAAAAAGTGGAATGGCCATAATGCCCAAGAGCTCAGAAACCCTATGAGCAGAAGTAAGAGCCAGCAAAAAAAATAAACATTCTTCCAGGTACAAAGTTGCAAAGAAGGTGAATTTTCAGGTTCAAAGAAGTCAGAGACAATTTTTCCAAAACAAAATTAAGGTCCCAAGGAGGATGAATAGGTCTCCTTGGAGGGGTCGTATACAGGATGCCTTTAAGAAATTGTTTGACCTTAAAACGAGAAGTCAAAGGAGGATTCAAGAGCAGACAAGCAGAAATGGTTGACAAATAGGCCTTCACAGAAGAATAGACAAGGCCACACTGGAGCAACTCACACAAATAGGAGAGGACCATTGGGACCCCCCACTGAAATAGGGTCCTGGCTATGACCATGGCACCAGACAGAAAATCTTTTCCTTTTGGACATAAAACCCTGAGCATGTCCTCAGAAAAGGGGTGCCTGAAAGGGGTCAACACCCTATCATCCACAGTGTCAGTTGAAGAATGAACAAGTGAGGATGGATGAGAGACCCCTTGTCCTGTGTAAGGAAATCCAACCATTGAGGTAACATTTGGTGATTGTCCTGGCCAGGTGCATTAAGAGGGGGAACTAGTGTTGTCTTGGCCAAAAAGGAGTCACTAGCAAGATTTTCGGGGAGTTCAGCTGAATCTTCTGCAGGACTCATGGAGGTAGAGGAAGATGAGGGAAAGCATAAAGAAACATTCCCTTCAATGGAAAAAAAAGGGCATCTATCTCTCATACCAGATGGCATGGCACTGTGGAGAAGAAGCTGTCTGTTTAGAGGGTAGGCAAAAAGATCTACCTTAGGAATACCTCACTGATGGACAGTGTCTAGAAATAAGTCTCAGTGAAGTATCTATTCATGAGCCTGTCTTTTGGACCTGCTCAGAGGATCTTCCACTATGTTCATTGGATCACAGATTAGTACTGCCTTTGTGGGCCATTTAAGCCTGGACAATTACACCATTTGAGAATCAAACCTTGCACCTTGTGTCTGTAAGGCAGATAGCTTAACCATTCTGCCACCCTCCCACTAGACTGTGCTCTGAAGGAATGTATACTGCCTGAAGAGTTGACTGACACCTGAGAGCTGACTCTAAAGCCTGAAGAGTCATCCTGCAGAGGGGGTAAGATTTTGTGCCTTCCTGCTTGTTGACATACCACATTACTGTAGTGTTGTCTGTGTACACCTTCAAGGAGCCTGGTGAGAACGTGGGGTGAAACGCCTGAAGAGCCAGAATCAGAGCTCTCATCTCCTTAATATTGATATGGTCTGATTGCTGATGGGTAGGCCAGAGACTTTGAACTTTCAGGTGACCAAAAGAAGCCTCCCCACCCCATGCCTGACTCATCAGTGAACAGTTCTTGGGAAGGGATTAGAGGCTGAAAGGGCCGGCCTGTTTTGAGAGTAAACTGTTGAATCCACCACTCAAATTTATTCTTTAGAAAGGGAAGGAGAGGTACACTGAAATTCAGAGCATGGCAATGCTGCAGCCAAACCCACTTGAGGTACCACTGAAGCTTTCACATATGTAGTTTAGCAAGCAAAAGCACTGGAATAGAAGAGGTCATGAATCCCAGGGCTCAAAGAGACTTCCTAGCTGGCATGGCAGTCAGATGAAGAAGAGACTGAAAAAAGGCTGTCAATGACAAACCGTTTGGAGATGGAAGAAAGGCCAACATTGGTATGGTCTGAATCTTTCATTCCAGATACACATGATCCTGACAGGGACTCAGGACAGACTTTTAGACATTGATAGTAAACCCCAGACTTTGAAGAACAGAGATGGTGAACTTCAGATCCTGTAACAGGTGACTTGGAGAAGGCTTCTGAAGCAACAGGTCATCCAGATAAGGAAAAATCTGAATGCCTTGGAGCCTGCACAAAGTAATCATAAGAGCTAGACATTTTGTGAATACCCTTGTTGTAGTAGAGAGGGCAAAAGACAAATCAGAGAATTGAAAAGGAAAGGAAGACACAGAGAAATGTAAAAAAAATTCCTGAAAAGATGGTGAATAAGGACATGAAGATAAGCATCTTTCTGATCCAAGGACACCAGAAAAGCCTGGGGTAAGAAAAGGGGAAACAGGGTTTGAAGAGTAAGCATATGAAAAGAAGGGATTTTGAGAAAGGTGTTGAGCTGAGAGAAATGCAGAATAGGTCTCCAAGTGCCCTCTTTTCAAGGAACCAGGAACATCCTGGAATAAAAACCCTGTCTCACATGGGAAGAGGGGGCACGTTGAATGGCTCCTTGGTTCACCAGGGGCCCTAGAATTTCTGGGAAATGAGGAAGTTTCTCTAGAGGAGGTTGAGAAATCCTTGAAAAAAGAGGGAGAGACTTCCATACCATAAAGTAACCCTGACGGATGATAGAAAGAACCCAAGAGTCTGATGTGATGAGATGCTAAATTGCAGTACAAAAGGAAAGCTGAAGGGACAAAGGAACCTGATCTAAAATAAGGAGGGGGGGGGGGGAATTGTCAAAGTGTCACAGGCTTATCAGATAAAGGAAGCTTGTGGGCCACAGAAATCTGAGGATCCTTAGCAGAGGGGCCTGCCTTCCACACCTCCTGTCCTTGGAGTCCTGCTAGGGTTGCCTGCAAATAGGGATAGGCAAGTCAAAAATATGTTTAAGGTCCTGAAAGGCTTTTCCGTTCTCTTGAAGAGACTTAAACATAAACATGTCAGTAGCAGCAGTCCCAAAAAATGTTTATTATCCAAAGGAGCATGTAAAAACTTGGCCTTAATGTCCTCAGACAGAGACTGATGACAAAGCCAAGAATAATGCCTCATGACAGACCCAAAAATTGTAGCTCTAAAAGAGGCATAAGCAGCATCATAGCTACACTCTGAGAAGCAGAACCTAAAATAGATAAGGCAGAGGATTTGCCTTCAGAATCAGGGAGGTCAGAAATAACATGACAAATCTGAGCAATCAATGCCATAGCACAACTGGTCATGTAGATCTGGTAATTAACAGCCCCAAAGGCCAAAGTAGATGTAGTGTAAACTGTCTTACCAATTCTCTCCATTCCCTACTATCCTTATCAGAAGGCAAAAGTTTGGAAGAGGGTGAAAGCTTAGAAGGTTTGTCAGAAGTGACTGACACCACAGCAGGATCAGCAGAAGGACGTTCAAATAAAAATTGGCAATTCTCAGGAACCTTACAGAGCCTATCAGGTTTCTTAAGAGGAGGAGGCTGAGAATCAGGAGACCTAGAAACAGCAAAGAAAGTATCTAACAAGGTAGCCAACACAGGCGAAACTGCCAAAGGTTTAGGAGTATCCACCTGAAGCAACTTATAACATCTTCTCTGAATATCAGATACTTCAGAAGACTAAGAAGAATCATGCTTAAAGTATTCCATCATCATAGCAATTGTGTCCCCAAAGAACAATTCCTCAAAAGGAGATTCAGGACTAACAGACCCCTCTCCATCAGAACCATAAGCTAAAGGCAAAGGCATCTGTGAAGAATAGGACAATGACCCCTCATCAGAGGAATCCAGTTCCCTAAGCTGTTTAGAAGGTCTAGAGGTCCCAGGAGGAGCAGGTACCGAAACTACCTGAGGATGCCTTAGGGCCATCAAGGCAGAAAATAATCCTGCCATTCCCTTTGATGATCGTTAGAATGGACCAAAATATGCTTCACTTTTTGTCTTTACTTGGAAGGAACATCAGCCCTAAAAATATCAGAGGTTCTGACCTTGGTGAGATTTGATAAGAGAACCTGGAACCTCTTCCCTGACCAATATCTGTGGAATCCCTGAGGATCATCTGAGATAATTAACTGTGTTTCCCCTTTGACATCCGGAGTAGACACTTACAAAGTCTCAAAGGAAGTGTGGAAGGCCAGATCCAGGGTTGCAGCAGAGAAATCTTATGTAGATGCAGAATGATTTACAGAGCTATTACCCACTTTTAGGGGGATGTCTGGTAGAGGCTGGACAGCTAAAGACTTCTTGGCCTACTTCTTACCTATCAGAAGTACGAGTACTCGTATCTTTGGATTAAAGAATTCTACCACGGTACCCTGGGCTAACTGTTTAAGCCATTGATTTCAAGATAAATAGCCAGGGAAGACAAATGGCTTCTGAGTGTCTCAGGCATAAATGTCTTACAGATACTACAAGAGGTATGGTCATGGGAAGCACCCAAACAAAAAAGACACTGTTTGTGATGATCCTTATGGGGAATCTGCCTCACACACTGACATTTTACCTTTTTGGATGACATGAACTCTCAGTAGCAAAATAAAATACAAGCCCAAGAAAAGTAAAAAAAAATAAAAAAAAAAAACCTCAACAGGCCACTTATGTGGTGAGTAAGTATTCAGTACAGCAACAAGGTGTTAGGCAAACTAACAAAAGTTGCATTCAAACTGGCAGCAAAGAAGTTCTAGGTTGTTGTGTCCATGCATCCATTTTATGCTGTACATTCTAAGCAGGAATCATAAATGTGATATACAGTGCATACAAGATCATTAGACTTTTGTATACAGGTCCAGCACTGGGCTGTCCTGGGCAGGAGACCTCTTCTATTTTGGATACTGCAACAGTGATATAGAAGGACATCTGTAGAAACACACTGTGACTAAACATATTCATTTGGGGTTTATGTCATACCGCCAAAGGATCCCTTCAGCAAACCACTATTCATCTAGACAACGGCATCAAACAGTCCATTCAATGAAAGTTTTTTATTGCCAAATGTTACCACATCAAATTTCATTACTTGGCCAGCTACCAAGAGAGCTATACGTTTTCTTTTGTGTTTACTTTACTTATTTACCATATTAATATACAATCTGCGATGTTGGCCAACTAATGCAATTTGATGAGGTAACACTCGGCAATGTGAACATTCAATGTATTGACCTGTTTAATGCTGTTGTCTAGATGAATAGGAGTTTCCTGAAGGGATCCTTCAATGGTATGACATAGACCCATTCAGTTGTTACCATAGATATTATTTGTACTGTATATATTATTTGTTTAGCCTTAATCTATTTACTGTACTCAACCTATTTTTGTTCCTCTTTTCTGTCTTGGTACTATTGTATTATGTTATGAACTTGATCTGTATGAATAATGTTTTTGCTTAATTCTGTCTTGGGCTGGGCCTGCAATTAGTCATACTTGACTATATCTTATTATAAAAAAACTAAAATAAATAAATACATAAAGTGCATCCACTGAGATATTCTTGTCTCTTTTCCCAGTTTTAGATGTGTTAATTTGCATCATGCACAGCACAGGACTTACTGCAGCTTAATTGAGGTGCAGCATCATAAACCCTAGATACTGGTGGGATGATTGTGATCTGAAATGAAAGCAAGCCAAGACTGGCTTGCAGCTTTTTATTTGTAAAACTACTGATCCTAGAAAGAATGCAAACATGAATGTATATGGTAACAGCAGTGCTAGTTGTACTTAATAAGTGGTAACAGCTTATCAAAAACATATAGTGCATGGAATACCATGATCATGCTGCAATACTGGGGAAAATGGCTTGTTAGATGCTTTTCTAAGCACCCATCAGCAATGTTATCCACGAATCTTGCAAAAGATCATTGACAGCACTTAGAGGACATTAGAGAAAAGTAGCAGAAAGTTGGTAAAATTTTTTTCAAAGTTAGAATGAATTGATTAACAGTCCAAATTACATGTTTACTGTGTTTCTACCTCTGTTCTTTTGTGGCTGCTTTCTCTGTCTTGCAGCAACAAGTGTTGCTGCTTCCCAAGCTGCAAAATGCTTAGCACTGCCACATTTTTACTTTGCTCAAAACATTGTAGTACATGACAACAGGAAACTCTCCATTCTTACATATAGTTATGATCAGGTCTCTCCTACCATAACCTAGGCTATGTGTCCACCACATGGCCATCAATAGTTACTTCTTGAGATTCACTCTCCAGGTGAATTTCTAGACTTCCATATCTCAAACATAACATGCTGGTTATAATCTATGTGAAGAAATTAGACACTGTCATCTGTGATAGCATATCTAGCTGAAGTTTTGTACATAATTTAAGATTAACCTGTGCATTATATGCCAGCATGACTAGCTATGATATTGTAAATGGGTTCTTATATGTTGATTGATACTCTGTTAGTACAGCATGTTTAAAAAGTTGAACAGTGTTCTGTTACATGTTTAACTACGCATGTTTGTGTAGGAGATTCGAAATGCACACTATCTCAGAGTCAGATGATCTACAGATAATGTCATCAGAATGTGTTCAGATGTTCTGCATTTACTCAAGGATGAAACAAGAGCTGCTGAATAAGAGCGTGGAGTATACCAAACATACTAAGCAAGAAACAAGAAAGAACTCCAAACTGCCACTGCTTCCAAGAATCAAATTTTAATATACAAATTATGAGCACTTTCACAGTGTATGATATTGCTCCATCAGACCAATACAAAATAACAAAGCCTGCAAACAATATTTAAATAGACAAAATCCAATCAGATAAAAGATAAAAACACACGATTCAAGTGAAAAAACACTCATTCACTTCTTCTAACAAGCCACACACATGACCTACACATCACCAATGAAATTACTTCTATATGCCAAGCCCCCATTTCAGTGTTGCAGTTGGTGTGATTTTAAAACAGGTTTCAGTGATATCATATCATTTAAACCTGGTTCAAGAAAGGCTCTAAGTAATAATATCAGTCTCTCTTCAGCACACTCAGTTTTATTTTTTAGATCACTCTCCCTATCATTTGCATGAACTATTTCTAACACAAAAAACTCCAAGACATGTTATGCCCCACAGTCCATCACATGCTTGGCTACAGCATTTGTATCTTTCCCTTTTAAGATACCATTATGATGTTCCAATATTCTATCTTTAAAAGCCCAGTTAGTTTTGCCAAAATAAAATGCATTGCAAACTAAACATACCTCATAATAAACTATATTTTTGGTCCTACAATTGGCAAAAAATCTAAAGCAATTCCAAAGCCATTAGCTTTGTGTATATAGGACGTGCAAGTTAGAATATGACTACATGCAGAACAAGAGTTACATTTAAATGTTCCCTTTCATTCTGAATACATATAAGTATCCTTTTTCTGATTCCTATAACAAAGTTGTTGTTTTAAAGATAAATTTTTCCTAAAACTGAATCTAGGTTGTGTGTCAATAACTGTCCTGATCAGCTAACAAAATTGACCAGTGTTTCTTGAGAATATCACATACAATATTTATATCAATGGAAAATGCAAAAAGTGGTCTATTCTTGAGTATATCAAATGAAGCATGCTGAATCTCATTATTTTTCCTAGAAAAGTAGGATCTCCCTCTACCGTCCATAGTTTTCAAGATTTCATCTATACAAAGATCAACCTCTGTGGCATTGTAACCTCTATTTAAAAACTCAGATTTAAGACTGGTAAAAGCTTTTTCAAGGTCAGCATTATCATCATGAAGTCTCATGACTCCAAAAACTTGGCCTCTCAGTACATTTTTGCTCACATGGCCAGGATGCATACTAGATTTATGTAAAAGAATATTTCTTTTGACCTCTTTCTTATGCATCTTAGTCCCGAGAAGAAATGGGTGCTTGGCATATAAAAATGATTTCACTGGCGATATGTAGGTCATGTGACTTGTTATAAGAAGTGAATGAGTGTTTTTTTTATTTGAATCATCTGTTTTTTTTATCTTTTATCTATTTAAATATTGTTGGTAGGCTTTGTTATTTTGTATTGGTCTGATGAAGCAGTATCCTACATCGCGAAAGCACTCACCATTTGTATATCACTGTTTGTATATTAAAATTTGATTCTTGGGAGCCGTGGCAGTTTGCAGTTCTTTTTTGTTTCTTGCTCTGTTTACTGTCAGAGACTGAAAGACAGGAAGGAACTTTAAAAGAATAGCTGTTTGTTGATTTTCAAAGAATTAAATGAAAATAAGAACTGGAACAGTGGAGGCAGTTAACCTAGTCTATAAGAGCCTATTGAAGACAGCTGAAGTCAGTTGTAGTTGTTCAGTTGTGTGCAGTTGAGTTCAAAGTAGTTATTCAGTTCAGTTCACAGTTGTACTGAGCAGTGGATACCCAAAGGATTCACCAAGAATTGTAAGCCTGCCTTTGCTCCATTGAAATATTTAGTTTAGATCAGGGACAATGTTCTTCAGTTAGATGGGAAATTATAGCTAAATTAGTCAGAGTTTTTCTAAATGTTGGATTTCTATCCTTCAGTATTAATTTCATTTTCCTGATGATTGAATTCTGTTTGTTTATTGAAATTACTGTTTTATATTTTTAATCATTTTGCTAATTATTAAATATTTTATTATCTTACATTATGGCTGATCAATCAGTGTATTCTTTAGTGATAAGGGAGTTCTTATACCTACTTTGATAATCCCCGGGCCACTCTGAAAGCCTGGCTGCTTTAGGCCATTTGCTACCATTTGTTTAATAACTAACTTTAATATTTGGGCACCCCTTTCACAGGGCATATAGATGCTCTGGTTGGTGGCAGTGGTTTACAATATCATTTGAGGGAAGGGACACAGCTAGAAATCTGTGTCAGGCTTTCCCAGAAGTACTTGGATGTGTGAGATTCAATTTATTTAAGTGTGAGTGTATCAGAGATCTTAAACTGGGACACATTGCTCTGGAGTGTGTAATAAAGAGTTACATTAGGGGCGGACAGAAGTATACAGTCCAATCCCAGGTTATAGAGTGTGTTCCTGTTGTGTTCTTAGGGGAAATTGTGAAATATTACTCCTGTTTAAGTGATGGTCTCACACTGGAGTCTGTAGTGAGGATTGAAGTTCCTTAGTTACTGACCCAGGATAGTAAGGGGTGTCACATTATTGGTGGCTGTTCAATCAGATATTAAAAGGAATTCACAATCAGAGACCCAGTCGTAATCCTCTATGTTTGTTAAATATTATGACATCTTGTATTAAATTTTAATATCTAAATAATTTATTTTAATTTGTTAATGTTGCAACTGCTTTTCAATTGATTGTCATGAATTGTGGTGTAAATGTCCTTTTTATCAGTGTTAATCACTGTATTTTATAAAGAAAATTTGACTGATTGTGAGATGAATTTTGAACTGAATTGATTGCAACATACCTATGGAAGTCATATAATTGCACACTAGGCCTTATTCAATGAAAATTAGTTTAACAGTTTTACAAGCTGTTAAATGATTTGTTCATCTGAGAACTGTGGAATAGTTATTAGATGCTTGATGAATTTGTGGTTTAACAAATGCTGCCCTTAACTTTGATTATTTTAACAGTCTTTCAGGTGAAACAATTGTCATTTAATGGTTTTATGTTATTATTAATATTATTATAAAGTGTGTAATATTTCAGTCATAGATCAAGGTTTCAGACTATGTCATATATAAAACTCTTACTCTGTTAGGATTTACTCAGCTGCTCTTTGCACTACAATTCTTTATGTAGTGTCCAAATATATTGCAAGAAGTGATCCATCTGGTGCTTATATCTTTTCCAGTTTTATTGCAGCAGCTCCTTTTCTAGCCATCCTCAGTATATTGTGCCATCCATCATCTTTTCTCCAACTATTTCCACCTTTCCTCCTATGCTGGAACATTTCCCTCTCTCTGTTTCATTCACACCCAGGCAGTACCTGTTAATGGTCAGTTATGATCAGCAAAATACCCCAGTAAACTAATGTAAAACACCGTAAAAACACTGATACATGTAATTCATTCAGACTGTTTACCTGCTTATTTGCTTCCTTGTACCTCATGCCTTCTTTCAATAATTTACTTTCAAACCAACAAATAACTTTAAAAGGTCTTGTCTTCATCTTTCCTTGTGTTTTGAATGTACCATTGATCATCCTAAATTCACTTGCTGCCTTTCTTCTGGTTTCATCCTATAACTATGTGTAATGGTCATGTTCATCTTCAATTACCTTAATGCCACTTCTATAGCATTACATACTCCTCTCACACCTCCCTTCAACCACTCATGTATTTTGTTTAGTTTTTAGCTTCCCTGTTTCTACTAATACATCTCTCCTTACTCTACTTTACCATGTGATTTATGGTTTACCCTAAAAGATTACTGCTTTTGCCTTATAATGTTCTATCATTCTTCACTTTCCGATATCCACATAGTGCTTCATTGTAGCCCCACATCACCATATTGAATTCTGAAGTCATTCTTCTTGTTTTAATAGGAACCCATTCCTTAACACGATTCTCTCTCTCAAGGACAACCTTGACTACTTTATGTATCTCTGCCTTGGATAGCACAACCTTTAGCCTGTCCAGTCTGGTCTCTTTCTCTGCCTGATACCAAAGGCCTCCTGAGAGATCACCTACAGTGGGTCACAGGACCCCCCCCCTTGGACCACGAATGTTGTGTTACTCCTGGAAACATGATTATCAATACTGACAAATACTTATTCTGCCTGTACAATACCTTTTCATGAAGTAGTACTTCAAGCAATGCCAAAACTAAGGAGGATGAATCAAAATGTGATTTTTAATCCTAGTTTCTGATGATGGGCAATGCAATGGTGCAGTGGTTAACATTGTTGCCTCACAACAAGAGGCTCTCTGGTTTGATTCTTGGCTGGGGTGCCTTCTGTGTGGAGTTTGCATGTTCTCCTTGTGTTCGTGTGGGTTTCCTCCCATTTTCTAAAGACATGTGTCTGGAGAGTTTCTCCCCGGGCATCTGCTGAAAATAGGCTCTGTCCTAGTTGGATTTTCCCGGTCAACAAATGTTAAATAAAAAAATAAACATAATATACTCTCTTTTGATAGATGTAATAACTTATTATTCCTTTTAATCAATAACTTATATATTAATCATGTACTGTAGCTAGGATGTTATTGCTTCAGTATAAATTATATACTGTTAAGGGAAGTGAGTTGGAAAGTTGCCACTACTAGCACACATGTAAGTATAAATAAAGCAGAGGACTAAAGCTCTGATCTATTAATAAACTGCTTCATATACGCAGGGTACTGAGTTTGATTCGTTTCACCTCATTTGCTTACTATGGGTTTCTGAGCAAGTCACTTAACCAGACAGTGCTCCTGGTTTACTTCTGAACAGGGACAGTTTTGTCCTCTGTACTTACATAGTCAACAAATACATATAACAAAAAAGTCATGCTACAGATATGAGGATTTTAAAAACTATTACATGTTTATTAAGTTTATTAACAATATTCTGTGGAATTACGTCTGCCATATACTCTTGTTATTTATATCTTAAGGTAGTGTTTATTATGGCAAAGGAGATATATAACGTTCTTTTATTTGTTGTACCTATCCAATACAAAGCTGGAAAGGCAATAAAGTGGGGGATGAACTCCCTCGTCCTGTCTTTATTACAAAGCAATCTACTCTCATCAGGTACTGCAGTATGTAGCATGCCAATGGAAAAACGACAGCTAATAAGGGTATAATAAAAGAACTAGTTGATATGCTGTGATGTAGAGGACTACTACACTTCCCCCATCCTATACTACTACTACACTCCCCCTTACACTCCCCTCACCCTAGACTACTTTACTCCCCCACTCTATACTACTACACTCCCCCACCCTATACTACTACACTCCCCCAACCTATACTACTACACTTCCCTCATGCTATACTACTACTACTACTACTATACTCCCCCACCCTATACTACTACACTTTACCACCCTATAATAGTACACTTCCCCCACCCTATACTACTACTACTGCACTCCCCCACCCTATAATACTACACCCTATCACCCTATACTGCTACACTTCCCCATCCTGCACTACTACTACACTCCCCCACCCTATGCTACTATACTTCCCCCAACTGATACTACTACTACTACACTCCCCCACCCTATACCCCAGCTGGGAAGGCTAATTTTATTCAGTGGGGGATGAACTCCCTCGTCCTGTCTTTATTACAAAACAATCTACTCTCATCAGTTACTGCAGTATGTAGCATGCCAATGGAAAAACGACAGCTAATAAGGTTATAATAAAAGAACTAGTTCATATGCTGTGATGTAGAAGACTACTACACTTCCCCCATCCTATACTACTACTACACTCCCCCCTACACTCCCCTCACCCTAGACTACTTCACTCCCCCACCCTATACTACTACACTCCCCCACCCTATACTACTACACTCCGCCACCCTATACTACTACACTCCGCCACCCTATAATACTACTACTACACTCCCCAACCCTATGGTACTACACTTCCCCCACCCTATATTACTACTACTACTACTACTACTACTACTACACTCCCCCACACTCAATACTACTACACTCCCCTGCCCTATACTACTACACTCTGCCACCCTATACTACTACACTCTGCCACCCTATAATACTACTACTACACTTCCCCACCCTATGGTACTACACTTCCCCCATCCTATATTACTACTACTACTACACTCCCCCACACTCAATACTACTACACTCCACCAGCCTATACTAATACACTTCCTCCAACCTATACTACTACTACACTCCCCCAACCTAGACTACTACACTCCCCCACCCTATACTATAACACTATCCACCCTGTATTACATATATATAGTTTTCTCAGCCAGAACTGCAAATGCCTAAATCATGCAGGCATCTTGAAGCACATACGCAGGTTTCAGCAACTATGAGCATGCCAGCTACAGAACAAACTTTACATACTTATTTTAATGCCTAATGTTCTTTATAGCACCATTTTTCATATATAAGCATGAAATGTATGCTCACTATTCTGTGCATGTCTTTATGATGTTGTATCAGTGTTTTTATTTCTAGGTGTCTCTTGGCACATCACTGCAGTGTTAGTCACTTGGGTTAGGTGTCCCTAATCAACTGTTGTATCTTTCATGCAAGACTTGTAATTAATTCCCTTTTGCCCTTGTGACTGTTCAGCTGTTGGAAGAGAGGACACAAAGTGAAGTGGTGCCTTTTTTCTCCATTGATTACTCTGACATTGTTGGCATCTCATGTGCACACAGTGGAACATCTGATGAGTAAAACCTGCTCAACAAGAATTAATTTGCAATTGTGTTTTCACTTACGTTACAGCCAAAAAGTCATTTATTTAAATTTAGGCTATAAGGAACATTTCTTCTGATGATTTAGAGTCATTTGATTTAGGTATTAGCAAAGGTGAATTTCAGTGTGCTGTTTCTTTTCAAGATTAATAATACACACAATGTGTTCTAAAAACATTGGCTTGAAATGAAATGATTTGAGCAACATAAAAGATCTTGGTGTAAAAAAATAAATTAGTTTAGAGGAAAAATCATTCAAACAAGAAGTATGTTCTGTTCCATCAGTGACTTGCCAGCATCATATTCACATTAAGAAATAGCTTGTTACTTTTCAAAAATTCAACTCAACTATTGTTTGTCAAAATAGATGCAATGAATATTCATTAATCTTACAGTATTAATGCAGCAAAAATGACATGCTTATTATTTAAATTTATGTCATATACATGATATATGCAAAGTTTTTCTTAGTAACTTATCCTTTCCACAAACATTTGAAACTGAGATCATAATAAATAAGG
Organism: Protopterus annectens; assembly: GCF_019279795.1. Taxonomy (NCBI): domain Eukaryota; kingdom Metazoa; phylum Chordata; order Ceratodontiformes; family Protopteridae; genus Protopterus; species Protopterus annectens. The sequence goes on along the minus strand of NC_056733.1, from coordinate 1,754,181,060 downwards.
ATAATTTAACATAGTGAAATTGACAACATAATAAATAAGGATAATTTGATAAAGCAAATATATATTAAACATATGTGTCACACCATGTTACATTTGTGCATTGAAGAACGTAATATGGTTCCATGTTGAAATGTTGGCACTCAAAATGTTGAGTGCCGACATGCCAAAAAAAGAAAAAAAAAAACAATGAAAACACAGGAGAAGAAAAAATCTTGAAGATCGCTGGTTTCCTTAAAACTTCTTTTTGCAGGGGAGCAAATCCCCCCTTACACCCCCCTTCCTTTCCCACCACATCCCCTGAACTTATACATACCAATGCTGAGATCACCATATTTCAGAGGAAAGGGAATATTCTGGGAAATGTCATCTCAGATTTAGAATATGTCATGTAAGTCTGTTATTTCGTCCATGCAGTCTCTGTATTTTGAGACTTGCTCCAGCAGGTCCTGGCATTTCAAATGGTTGCCACTACATACATCTTACCATAATTTCCTGCAGCATGTTTAGAAGTACTATATGCTTCATTAGTAAAACAAATTCATGAACTATAGGTTTTTGTGAAATAGCTAAACCTGTTGTAGCTCACTTTCTGTTAATATCTTTTACCAGTAAAATTACTTTTTTATCTTCTGTCTACTCTATATTTTCAGTTGGCATTGGGCGGTCATGTATGTGCATGCATGTACCCAAGCAAACACATATGCACACACACATACAGATAGATTGATATTTAGCTAGGTTTAGTAGTAAAGTGAATATGTTGATGTGGAGAGCTGGAGAAATAATTCTCTAAGCATCAATAGAAAAACAATGTTCAACATTTGTTTTGCAATCTTGCACTAAAACATTAATGAAGATGTTATATGTTTCAGTGGCACAAGCTCCCTGCACCCACTTATCCTCTGCTCTGTTGTTATTGTAATTTGAGGGTAACACATAGTCTGACATGGAATGAAATGCTAGCAAAAGACTTCCAATTCACTCTCATCTCTGTGGTAAGACTTTTCAGTGACATAATAAGTAACAGTGGGGTGTTGGAAAACCTGCCATATAAGGTGGTAGGGGACATTTCTTGCTGAAAAATAATCCATTTTGTCATACCATTCTTTTAACTACCTCATCGTTGTAAAAAGGCTGTACTTTTGGGAATTAGACCTATGCACATAGATATGTTTTGTTAGGTAAAATACTAAGCATTTAAATCTTTGTCCCTGTGTGTCTTGCAAAGTCCTTTAACATACAAGTGGAACTTGCATAATATACCTTTAGTAGCTCCATGCCTAAAGTCCATCAAGCTTTCACTGTGAATGTTCTCTTTTGTTGCCTAGCACCAAGACAAGCGCTGCTCACTCTTTGAACACACCATTCAGATAACCAAGGTGGATTTCCTGTTTTCTTGCACTTACTCCTGTGGCAGCTGATGTGCATGCATGCAGAAGTGAGGATATGCTATACGTTCCCCTGTGAGTACTCACATTCCCACCTTTCTCCATGAAAGCTACCATATGGAGCCAGATGAACATCCTCAGCCAAAGAATTGCATGCCGTGAACTTCTCTCTTTCCATTAGGTAATGAAATTGCAGTAGGGCAGGCTATCCCCCCTCTACGACAGGTGAGTCAGTCAATATAAGGTTCAGTTTACAACACATAAAGACAATATCCACAACAGTTTTTTTAAAACTCATTATGCATTTTTTACTACAACACTACAAGCTCAAGCTGACAGTACAGGTAATATTTATGCATTACATGTCTTCTCCAGACAAATAGCTTTCAATGAGTATTTTCACTGATGATAGAATAATCAGATCTGCTTGGTTTTGAATGATTTGAGGGCTACTTTTCTGTAAACAAGGATACCCAGTTTTGCAAATGCAGTAATCAACTAATGAATAAGTTATAAAGTTGGCCAACATAAGTGAATGGAAGTGCAGCTTCATAGGGCATAGCATGTCACCTGCAGGATCTGGGCATCTTAGAGTGCTTCTGGTACTGCTAGCTATTCTAAGGAAGAGTCATTCTGATGATCTTCTGGCTGGTTGGCCTTTCCAGATGTTAGGTTCTTCTGTGCCTTCCCTTGTGAGCATGTGCATTCCGAATTTGACTACATTCTCCAGTAGTCTGCTGCACTTAATAAAATTATGGTGGAGTAATAATGTAACTTGAAGTACACTTGCTTCAGAAACCTAAGTGCAAATTCTACAGGAATCATTTTACTAAGGACAGTACAAGCATTACTAGTCATGCTTGAGGATATCAAACACTCTCATTAGTGGTATAGTACCAGTCTAGACATCCCTTATGGGATTAAGGTTATCACTTTTTATTTGATGTGGATGGGGGTTTGTTTTTTTAAAAGTCTTTTGTTGTGATCAGATTTATTGTAATGTGCCGTTAAAGATAGCATGTAGAAAATATATATATATATATATATATATATATATATATATATATATATATATATATATAGTTTACCATCATAATATCGACCGGTGGATAGTCGAGCGAGTATGTACGAAAGGAGTGTGGCAACATCCCAAAATTAATGAAAGCAAATGTTGCGAATTACAAAATTCAGTCCCCTTTTTTACCCATGTTAGCACTTGTTTTTGGATGTAAAGTGGTCGGAAATGTTGATTTTGGTGTTTTTGTGACATTTTGACTGTTTGGCATTATGGGATTCGCTGACAAAAGTCACTCATATGCAGAGTCGAGCAATGTGCGCTCAACATTATAATAGTAAACCATACATATATATATATATATATATATATATATATATATATATATATATATATATATATTGCTTCCCTATAGCCTGCAATTAATCTTTTGTTCATTGGTTTAGATTACAGTTTTGTAGAAATATCTAGCAACAAATTAAGCTTTTTAACCCATAATCACTGCACTTCAGCAGTGAAAAAATTGACACAAAATTACAGTAATTTCTTCAGGAATAGAAACAATGTCTAGTATGTTCCTTTCCCATGTAGTTTTTTACAATGTGAAACAATTGCTGTTCATGAACATAAGTTGTAAATCCTTACTAATATTGTTGAATCAGTACTGTTAAAGTCTGATTTTTGGTAAATTTAAGCTTCCAGCTTATTATTCTTCCCTCCAGTGTTTTATGCAAGAAATGTATGAATTCCTCTAGGTCATCAGCACTTGACTTTGGTGGTCTATACACTCCAACAATTGTTATACATTCTAAAGTTGTCTTTATTTTTAAAATTACACAAACTATAGTATTATGTTATCATTGAACATGTAGTAATCACAGGTCTCAAAACTATCTTTAATCCATATCATAAAGCCTCCACCTGATTTTTGTTAAAATGTATGTTAGAGTAAAAACATTTATACTCTGACAGAACTGGTTTCCAGTCATTGTTCTTTAAACATGTTTCACAAACAATAACAACATCGTTCTTGGGGGAATGTAGCAAATTTTCCAATAATAAAACTTTATTATTGATGCTCCAAGCATTAACAAGCATCAACATTGCATCAAATGTGAACTGCTCAATTTTCATGCTCACAAAAATCCTGCCTTCTGTTTGTCAAATATTGCAAAATATCTGCTGCACAAATTCTCTTTACTGATCTTGACAAATGCACGCCATCCTGTCTGAACATGAATGCCTAAAATTAGGTTCAGATGCTCTACACATTTTTTTAAAATGATACATATTTTGCATGTAGGTTTTTACCCCAAAAATCTTTTCATTCACTGTGACCTGACTATTCTTTCTATATGTGATTATAGCAATAACCCACGCCTGGGTGTGGGTAATGCTGGATTTACCCACGGTTGGCATGGTTTGGTCCCGAAGCCCGGACCAAACAAAGCCAACCGTGAATACAGCATTACCACCAGAAGTGGTTATTATATTATCATGACATTATTTAAGAAAAGAAACTATTACTTTTCTTAAATAATGGCATAGTATAATGCCTGTTTACTGCCCTTCCGCAGATGTCTGGCATCCGCGGCAGTTCTGTTGCAGTACATCAGAGCTGTGGGCAAAAGCAACGGAGAAAGCAAGCTCTCCGTTGCTTTTTATTTTAAGCTATGTTAAATGGGTTTAACATAGCAAGACAGTTAAAATAACAACGGAGATCTCCGTTGCTTATTTTAAAGCTGTCTCGCTATGTTAAACCCATTTAACATAGCGAAACAGTAAAAAAAGCAATGGAGATCTTGCTTTCTCCGTTGCTTTTTAAAACCTGTCTCGCTATGTTAAATGGGTTTAGCATGGCGAGACAGCTTTAAAATAAGCAACGGAGATCTCCGTTGCTTATTTTAAAGCTGTCTCGCTATGTTAAACCCATTTATCATAGCGAGACAGTGTTTTAAAAGTAGAGTTATACTAATGGAAAAAAGTCCGGGCGACCGGACCTTTTTCCATTAGTATAACTTGATTTACAATGTGCACGCTGGCCAATCAACGTGCACGTTTTGGGGGGGGGTCATGGTATAATTGTGAATAATATGTCCTAACACCAGTGCATGCTATACTGTCTAAGAGGGCTGTAAGTTCTCTACTAACAGTCAGAGTCCTTGTGGATGAGATCATTTGTACCAACATGAACAAAAACAGATCCATACTTCCTTACATTGAGGCATTCTAAGGCTGTCTAACATCCTTTACTTTTGCTCTAGCAAACATAACACTATTTAATGTTTAAACAAAGTAAAATCAGAACAGGTCACACTCTTAGCTGGATGATGTTCTTTATTTAGCACTTTCGTCAGTTAATAAAACAATGACGTATTCAGAAGGTTGTAACACACTTTACATCTACCTTATATACTACCATGTGTTTAATCAATTAAGCCAATTAACTTTTTCCTCCAAAAACATTTTTAACACATTTTTAAAGCCATACCCCCTGTTAAATTGTTACTGATGTTAAGTTTCATAACAAAAAATACAAAACCCTACAGTTTCTATATATGCACACATTCATTAAAAGCAATTCATATAAAATATATATTTTGCCAAAATTATTAAAGAAGATTCATTAAAAAACTAAAAAACTAATTGAATAACCAAACAAGATATGAGACAGAATAACCAATATATACTTAAAATATACATGTTGTTCTAGTATAATTACAAATGGTAATCTGATTTTAACTTGAGGTAACTAGATAAAGAAACTACCTCATTTAATTCGGGGGGGGGGGCTCGTGGCATTAACCCTTAGTTGCCACATCATTTCCTTGAACTCTAAGAATAGGTCATTTACCCCCCCCCCCATTGTATTCTAGATGTTCAAGTATTGTAAATTTAAAATAATGCTTTGGAAATTTAGTAATATGCTTAGCAAGGGCATTATTGACGTTCCCCTTCCCGATGTCATACATATGCTGATATATCCACAATCTGTAGGAGTATTTTGTCTTTCCAATGTAGAATCTATTGCAGATTTCACATAGTGCAATATAGACTGCATTTTTAGTACCACAGTTACTTCTGTGTGTTGATTTCACTATACCATACCCAGGAATATTCACTCTGTCACCCTCTAGGATAAATTTACACTGCGAACAATGTCCACATTTCCTGGTGTGCCCACTAGTGTAAGATCCTACCCTCACCTTGTTCCTTTCTAACATATTCTTAAGACTGATGTCTTTTTTGTACACTACTAGTGGTTTACTACCCACTGTATTACCTATTTGTTCATCATGTTGTAGGATAAACCAATTCCTAAAAAGGATGTCCCTAAGTAGGGAATACTGTGGGGTATATGTCAGGATCATAGCCTTCTTATTCACACCATGGTTACTGTCACTACCATCCATGACTGCACCTTGTGTACCACCTCCATTGCTGAGACCCAACAATGGATAAAAATGTCCTAATATTCTTTTTTGAGTGACTTCTTCCAATATACATTTCACAAATCCCTGCAGGTATCCCCTTTTTTCCAACATATCCAACAATTTGTCTCTTTCATCATAAAATGTATCTAACTCACTAACCAGTCTTGCAAGCCTTACACCCTGTCCCTTGACTAGGGACCTTTTTTGATGCAGGGGGTGTTACAGTGTTAGAATACATTGGTTTCCTATAAATAGTAGATGTGTACTTTTTTAATTCTTTATTTTTCTTGATCTGGATATCTAAATAACTAATACTCTCTGTGTTCATCTCCATAGTAAATCTTAAGAAGGAGGTGCTAGTATTCAAATAAGAAAAAAATTCATACAGTTCACCTTCACTACCTCCCCACAGAATAAGCATATCATCCAGGTATCTGCCGTAAAATACATACCTCCTATACCCATCAAAGCGGAACACCTTGGTCAACTCCCATTGGGCCAAGACAATGTTTGCAAAGATGGGGGCACAAACTGCCCCCATGGCAACCCCCATTGTTTGCCTAAACAATTGCCCTTCAAACAGAATGTAATTGTTTTCAAGGACCAACTCTATTAGTGCCCTAAGTGTAAGTATTCTAGAGTGTGTATATTGTGAATTCTTAAACAGATAATCATAAAACAGTTCTACTCCCTCAGAGTGCGCTATGACATTGAAGAGGTCTTTCACATCAACTGTAACCAGAATCATATCATCCCCATACAAATCCTGGTTTAGTTTTTTAAGACAGTCCCAGGAGTCCTTAATAATGTGTGGGAACCCACTAAGACTGTTCTTTAAACAAAAATCCAGAAACTTGGCAATAGTCTGTTCTTTAAACAAAAATCCAGAAACTTGGCAATAGTCAGGGTCTTAGAGGCCTTAGCATCCACTATAGGCCTTAAGGGAGGGTTGGTGGTATCTTTGTGGATCTTGGAGATGCCAAATATGGTTGGAATTCTTGGATTTTCCTGTACCATGAAGACATATTCTTATTTAGTAATTTGGTTGTTAATTAACAACTCATATAAAGTGGCATCTAGCTTTCTGCATGCTAGATTTAATTCATTCACTGAAACTTGTTCAAATCCATCCCCATATAATGAATTAACATACTATCCACATAGCATTGCTGTTCCATTACCACCAACTCTCCCCCTTTATCAGGTTTCATTATCCTTAGTGACCTGTTGTCGAAGATGCTATTAAGTAGATTTTCTTCATCTTTAGTTAAATTACTTTTACCTCTAGGAATCATTTTGTGCTTACAAATGTCCCTAAAATCATTTACACATATCATCTCAAATAAATGTATACCGGGATGTAGGAGGGGATTGTAGACATTGGCTTTTTTACATGCTGGAACAGAGGGATTGTCTTTAAAACTATTTACAACCATGCTCAAATTGAGCTTCCTAGTGTTCACCATCAGGTCAAGTATGGTTCTATCAATTCTGGCATTATTCATGGGCACAAAGTTGAACCCTTTTTCAAACAAATTCACCCATTTTACAGTGACCTGAGTGTTAGATAAGTTGTATATTGTAAAATCATGGTGTATATTACTAATAATGTTATTACTTGTCTCTGTACCTACCAGTTCCCAGCATTGTTTCTGGCTCTCCCCCTCCCCATGTTCCCATAAGTTCCTCTCCCCCGTCCATGGTCATTCCAGGAATTCCTGCGGTGAGACCAATTGTTGTTGTAATTGTGCTGGAGATTCCCGATTCTCTCTGACCTCTTGGGAGGGGGGGGGGGGGGCTAAAGTGACATTATCATAATTGTTGCTGTCCTCTGGATATTTTTCCACTATGTCCCTTACTTCGCCCTCATGAACAGAACCTTCATCTATTAATTCAATCTGAGCTGAATTAGACCCTGTACTGCCTTTTAGTGTGGGGTATGCCTGCCCTTGCTCATATTGCTTTCTGTCTCTTTCTAATTTTTTGCTTTTCTTATCCCTAATAGCAGCAGTGTTTTTATCTACATTCACAAATATAGCTTTGTAATCATTTATTTTAAAAGAAAAACAGAAATCCTGTTTGATTTGTTCATCCAATCTATTAACAGCTTCTTTTATTACATTAAACTTTTTGTCATTGTCTTTTAATAACAGTTCCAACAACTTACAACCATGGCGGTTAAATAAGGCCAATAAGTCTGTGTGAAGTTCTGAGCCATTAACCAGCCCATTTGGATACTTCCAACAGCTTAGTCCCTTTGGTATCTGTTGCCGTTTCAAACATTCCCTTAAATAATGATTTTCCACCAGTAATTTTCTCAATCTAAGCACATCTTTTTCCAAAACTTTTAATTTTTGATCAACAGTACCTTGTACGATGTGTTCAGGTGGAAAACCAAATTCACAGTGTCCTTCCTTGTTCAACCAGTCCATGATGTTAAAACCCTGTTGTGGATCCTCCTGGTTGTTGGAATCGCTCCATTGATCTTGTCTGGTCCTCGAACCTCCATATTGTATACGCTGATTGCTCTGCAATGGGTTCCTTTGACCTGGGGGTATGCTGCATGCAGACTCATTCAAAGATGTTGTTGTTTCTTTGCCCTGAGGCCCAAACGTAGTAGGGGAGGGATTAAGCTTCCTCCCAAAGCTGATAAGCTGTTGCGTCAACACCCCGATAAGTGAAGACGGGTTCCCAATAGCTTTCACTAATTCGTCAGTGGAACCTCCAGCCGTAGAACTATTTCCTATCTTCAACTCCATATCAGCAAAAAAACATGAAATGCTCAAAGTAAAAGAAGAATAGGTCACACTCTTAGCTGGATGATGTTCTTTATTTAGCGCTTTCATCAGTTAATAAAACAATGACCTCTTCAGAATTTTGTAACACACTTTACATCCACCTTATATACTACCATGTGTTTAATCAATTAAGTCAATTAACTTTCCCCTCCAAAAACATACCCTCTGTTAAATTGTTACTGATGTTGTTTCATAAGAAAAAATACAAAACCCTATAGTTTGTATATATGCACACATTCCTTAAAAGCAAGTCATATAAATTATATATTTTGCCACAATTATTAAAGAAGATTCATTAAAAAACTAAAAAACTAAGTGAATAACCAAACAAGATATGAGACAGAATAACCAATATATACTTAAAATATACATGTTGTTCTATTATTATTACAAATGGTAATCTGATTTTAACTTGAGGTAACTAGATAAAGAAACCATCTCATTTAAATCAGGGGAGCTCGTGGCATTAACCCTTAGTTGCCACATCATTTCCTTGAACTCTAAGAATAGGTCATTTGCCCCCCCCCCCTCTCATTGTATTCTAGATGTTTACTTAAGACTGGTCGGATTAGTCTATTTTTTTTTAAGATGTGATGTTGCATAAGACCCCAGGAGAATTATACACTAGACACTATGTTAAACCTTGTAAAACCAACAATGTTGTACATTCTCGGAGCATGCATCCCAAGCATGTTAAGCAGAATGTTCTAAAAGAACAGTTTTTTAGAACAGCTGGATTGAACACTAAAGATAGTGATATGTATGATACTTTTGAGACTCTTACAACTAACCTTTTAAATAAAAGGTACAATTCAGAGATTATAACTCTACAGAAAGATGCAGTTATGTTGAGAGACACTCGAACGAGACCTTACTTTAAGGAGCAAGCTGAACAGCCTACTGCTTTGGCTTCACAGCCCACTCAGCCAACACGTATTGAGCCTTACATATTCCAAGGATTCAGGCTCCATTTGTGGGATCATTAGGAAACATTGCAGAGTTTTGGCCTCAGATGAGAAATGTAAGGGGCTGTTAGGAGATTTCCCCTCCTTCTGTTTTAAGAATTGCCCTTCATTAAAAAAGATGTTATGCTATAAGCCTCTGACTAGCAAAAAGAAGAATATAGTAAGTGAAAGACTAGGCATGTATCCCTGTCATCATTGTAATATGTGTAGATACATAGATACAGATGATCAGTTTATATACCCAGATACACAACGGGTTTATGATATTAGACTTTTATGCTGACTGTGGCAGTAAGAATGTGGTGTTCTGTGCATCCTGTGTGATCTGTAGAAGTTTTTATGTTGGAAAAACCAACTGTTGTTTAAGAGATCAAATAAGAGAGCACATTTATAGCATTACCAAGAGTAATGAAAGGAATGCACTGTCTAAACATGTTAAAACAGCAGGGCATGATCATTGGTTTAAATTTTTGGTGCTGGAAGTGTACACACCAAGACTTAAAGGAGGTGATATAAAAACACAAACAGAATGAGTGGAAATAAAGTGGATGCATTTGATCAGGGCAACTGAAGGTAAGGGGTTAAATGATGTAACCCCTATTAAGCCAATATTAAGGTCACATGATCTCAGACATTGAGTTATAAAAGTGCACTCTGGTGCAGAGATTTTTAATTGGCTCTGAAGAAGTACCTGTGTGTATGAAAGCATTTATCCTTGTTGCATTTTAGGTTTTTTATATTCTTTATATTTTATTAAAATTGATCTGCTCATATCTCTCTGCCTAGCCAGCTTTTTTCTTTTTACATAATCTTGAAGTAGCTGAGAAGCACAGGAAACATGAGCCACAAAGCATTAGAGAAACTTATGAGGTTTATATCACATGGGATCACCTATTACCAACAATTTAAAAAAAAATGCGAGAAAACCAGATATAGTAGTGCATGAAAAGAAGACAAAAGTAGCACCGATCATTGAAATCACTACAACCAGTGATTACAGTGTCTTACGTACAGCGAGACACAAAGTCATAAGATACCAGGATTTGCAGGCAGAAATGAGGCAATTTGGAAGAAGAATACCCAGACAGTTCCAATAATAGTAGGAGCCATGGGTTTCAACAAACAGAATTTACAGTCATATTTAGATATGTTACCAATACATGTAACTCTATGAACTGCAGAAGGAATCAGTTCTGGGCACATTGTGGGTGCTGCGAATAGCACTTTTGGCTAACATTAAAGAATGAAACAATACTAATTTCATGAACTTTAATTCTACTTTGACTTAGAATGAGCTCCATTTTGTCATGGTATTAGAAACCCAAAATCTTGGGGAAGTTAAGAAAAAGAAGATGGGAGCAAAAATGGGGGCTAATAACATTGTAAAAGGCACAACTTTGTGGGAGTTGAATAATACAGCAAATCTGAAAATAAAACTATTAAAAATATCAAACAAAAGTGTGCAAAGAAAGACATTAAGTTAATGCTATGCTCCTACGTACAATTATATATATCCTAATCTCATTTAAATGAACCCTATCTGAGCAATAAAATTCAGAATCTGGCTTGGCTAATTCTGGATGCTCAGTTACTTGGAATCCCAAATTATGGTGCATTCTAACAATCCTGTGATTAATAAACCGTTCAGGTTAACTTGATAGATTTTGGCTTCACAGTCGTGTGCCAATAGAGGTGAGGTAAAATAGAAGAACAATATTTAACTAAGTTGGTATATCTGTGATACAAAAAAGATAAATTGGATAACATTTTGGCTAGCAAAGTACGCTTTAGTATTAACTCCAAATAATTTCCATTTAAATTTATTACCACAGCATGAGAAAGGAGCCCTTCTGATACAACACAATCCCATATTGTTATAAACTGAAGCCATGGCAAACCAGAGAGAACCCACTCCTTGAGACTGAGCAAGCTAACAAATCAAAATTGAAGATTGCTCCTTTGGTCCAAACTGTTGCCCTGGAAGCTGCTCTGCAAATAACAGTGTGTCCTAGAATCAATAAGCTGCTGGAACCTGTAAAACATAAATTCACAATTGAGCTGTGATTTATCAATTATAGGTCAAAAAGGCATTAGGTCCCTAACTCCCCCATCCCTTTTAATGCCTGTGCTGACTGGTCCTCACTGGCCTGGTCAGTGACTCTCACAATCCTAAAGTAGTGGGAATTAAAACCTGCAGCTGAAATTCCTTGACTTGTTGTAGCCTTCACTAACATACCTCCTCTGTCAATAGGAGAAGCTAACCATCCTGAAGAAAGTCTAAAAACTAATTCTTGAGGGGATGTATCAAGAGCCAAATGCTGTAAAGTCCTAGCCCAGTCAGGCCTGGACACCAAACATACACAACTACCTGGTCTAACTATACTTGCTGCCTGAAGCTGGATTAATCGGTTTGGGATTTTTTCAACCAGACCAATACCACTTTGTGAGTTACCACAACTTCTTCCCAGGGAGGGACTGCAGGAGTTCACTTACCTAGAAGGCACTAGTGTAAATCCAAGCAAATAAAATTGACCAAACTACAAATATGCGAATATCACTTACTGTGGCCTTCACTCTCAGGATCAAAGAACATAACAATACCTTCCCAATATGCCATCTTGTATCCCTGCAATTCTCTTTACATCATTACTCCAGCCTTTTGCCAACTTGTTTATTAACCAATGTTTAGAAAAGACACAAGGTCCTAGGCAGTATCTAACTAACCAACCTAATGCTAACACATGAATAAGAAATTAACTAAATGAATCTTTAAATAGACACCTGTGTATTAAGTAGTGAATTATCAAGAAGAGACCATTGCCTGTCAGAATGAGGCATGTTGAGGTAAAAGATCTTGAACTTCACTAAGACCCCACTGTAAGCCTTCCTGGTGCTGCTGCTGCTCAAAATTGTTCAGCAGTGCTAACATCATTCCTCTTCAACCATCCAGGCCTGCAGTACGACTATTATAGGAAACTGATGAACATCTAGAACCATTCCTCTGAACCTGATCAGCTGCAATCATGACACGGTATCAGCTATAGACTTATAGACATATTGGATTTGGATGGCAGGCAGTGGTTGTTGGAAGCACTGGGACAAAAATATCAGAGAATGTTAAATTAATCTATAGACCTAGTAATACCAAAAGTATCAATATAGCCTGAACCCACAGTGAACATGAAGACCTTTTCAGGAAAATGTTGACCACTACCTGGTCAAACACCTAGTAAAATTAAAAAAATATGTTATCTTTTTAACTTAAATTATTTCTGAATTTGGTTTGCAGTGCTGTATGCACACACTTTTTCTAAGCACTGTCACTTTAAGTTTTTCTTATTTTGGTGCCTTTTTCGGCTTTTAAATGCATCCAGGAGGTTGTTTTACTGTTTCTGAAGAAGTTCCTGTAGTTTTTAGAATGACAGCTCTAAAACAGGATTAAAACTATTCACTGTGACAACTGTACGGCATTTTTTTGCTTTTATCAGCTAGAAAATGGAAAACAAAATCTATATTTATATGTAACACAGTAGCAGACAGCCTGCTGATATGATTAGAGAATAGATCCTTACTAAGGTTAAACCATTACCCAGTAACCATAATGATAATCAAATGCTTCCTCATAAAACTATAATAGAAAAATGCACTGCCAAACCTTTAGAAGGGCTTAAAAGGCTGAATGCTGTGATCAGTGAAACACCCTCAGCTAAAACAGGGAAGATAATAAAAAGAACTACTAACCTGAAAGGTCCCTGGCAGATGGCTCTGATGCCACAACTTTTATGATGAAACAATCTACAAGCACATCATGTTCTAACAGCCTTTGTCTTATGCAACCACTGGAGTGACAGCGACATGGAGACTGACCCTTAAATCATCTAGGACTGCCATGCCCCCTATAATGACGACCCAATGTTACACATTCTGGTTTGTGGGGAAAATGACAATTATGTTAGTTTATACATTATTGTGCTTGTTGTTTGTATCTTTATGTATTCCATTCACATTAACAAATAGTAAATAAATAGGTCAGGCTGCTCATGAATTATTATAGCAATAACCCACGCCTGGGTGTGGGTAATGCTAAATTTACCCACGGTTGGCGTGCTTCGCCCGAGGGACCAAACAAAGCCAACCGTGGGTAAATTTAGCATTACCCACACCCAGAAGTGGGTTATTGCTATTATACCATAACATTATTTAAGAAAAGAAACTATTACTTTTCTTAAATAATGGCATAGTATAATGCCTGTTTACTGCCTTTCCGCAGATGTCTGGCATCCGCGGCAGTTCTGATGTACTGCGCGCCTGCGCAGTACATCAGAGCTGTGGGCAAAAGCAACGGAGAAAGCAAGATCTCCGTTGCTTTTTTTTAGTGTCTCGCTATGTTAAATGAGCTTAACATAGCAAGACAGTTTTTAAATAAGCAACGGACATCTCCGTTGCTTATTTTAAAACTGTCTCGCTATGTTAAACTCATTTAACATAGCGAAACTAAAAAGCAACGGAGATCTTGCTTTCTCCGTTGCTTTAAAAACACTGTCTCGTTATTTTAAATGGTTTTAAAATAGCGAGACAGCTTTAAAATAAGCAACGGAGATTCTCCGTTGCTTATTTTAAAGCTGTCTCGCTATGTTAAACCCATTTAACATAGCGAGACAGTGTTTTAAAATCGAAGTTATACTAATGGAAAAAGTCCGGCGACGGACCTTTTTCCATTAGTATAACTCGATTTACAACGGGCACGCTGGCCAATCAGCGTGCACGTTTTGGGGGGATCATGGTATAATATAGATGTTAATGTTTTGATGACAGTGTAATGCACTGCTTCATAGATTATACTGCAAAATGTTTACTTTTCAAAATGATATTGTACTTTCAGATTGTTCAGCTGACAGCTGAGGATGCTACTGTTTGTATAAATGTTCTGATGATTACTGAATGCAATACTTCCATTGATTTTACTACAAAGTCTTAACTTCAATGTTACTTCAAAATCTTAACTTGGATTGTTCTGAATGTTATTTAACTGTTCTGAATGTTTTGATGACAACTAAATACACCATGTTATGAGTTCCAGCAGTTATCACAAAGGATTAAGTCAATGAGCTGCTCCCTGTGGTCTAGGCTTTAATTCCCTTAGCTACCATTTACCTATTGTGTGACCATGAGCAATTTACTTAACCAGACAATACTTTGGGACAACCGAGAAGTTGGGCTAAGCTTCTCAACAGTGTCATAGACTGACTAGTAACCCCTCTATGAATCTCTTGTAATGCGAAATGTATTGTACTTTTGTTTGCATTTTCTGGCCTGGGTTATGGTTGTAAAATGTCCATTTACCAGTTAACTTACTCAGTTTGTTTGTGTCTTTCGGCTTTTCCCGGTTAGGGGTCGCCACAGTGGAACTCCGGTCCACTAATGATTGGCAGTAGATTTTTTATGTGCCGAGTTTGCCAGCCCTGACGCACAACCTTCAATGAAGGTACGCCCATTCACGCATGTCTCCACACAGAAGACGCCCTAGCTGAGAATCGAACGGCACAATGTCTTGCTGTGATGCGACAATGCTACCGCAGCACCACCGCCGCAGTCCCTGAAATAAAACTAAAGTGCCTTTTTATAACAGCAAAACCACATTTACTTTGTCCTAAAGGAAGAAAGTTACCAACCAGTTATTCAAGCATAATATTTAATAAATTATTTTTATCCATTAAAGTATAACTAAAATAGTTTATATGTATGTTTTTATTTATTTATAGTCACTTCCTCAGTGTGGACATAACAACAGAAACTTGTTTTGAAACCTAAACTTTGTAGTGGAATGAAATGATTAGTCAGTAAAACACTGACATTTTCATAAACCAGCATGCACAACATTATGTAAAGTCTCCATTGTTATTCAATTGGTGTGAAGCATGCAGGAAAGTGGAATTTAAATAAACAGTTTCACAGCACATGCAGCATTTAAGATATGCTAGTTTTCTTGCTAATCTCTTAGACAATGTGGTACTGGTAACTGTCTTACTGCCAATATAAGAGGGGTGAGGGACACAGTCTATTTCCAAAACAAGGTCATTATGTCATGATGTACCAAACACAAACAATTGCAGTACCTGTGTTAGGGCATTAGAATATAACAAGGTCTTGTCAAAATATGCCTGTCATAAGTAATAGTGATTGTGGACTTCTGTTGATGTTGAAGAGATCAGTATTTATTCTGACTCACTTTCGTCACTAAGGACTACCACACTTCAAGGCTATGCTTCTTAAAGACTGACCCACTTCAAAATTATGCTTCTTGGGCTGTGTCTTGGTATTTTATAAGACTTTTCATAATATGATTTATTTATTCAGTTTGGTAACAGGGGAAGAGCACTGAACCAAAAGGACTTATTTCAATCTCTGCCTTGATGTACAAAAATAACAGTAGGCTTGTAAAATAAGAAAATTATAAAAAGACAAACTGCATGTGATAATAACAAATGAGCACACAACAGTGATATCACAGTATTTCAAAATATTTAAAACAAATGGATAAGAAATGTTTGAGTATGATGCAGAATGTAAGGAGAAAGGAGAGGACACACAGAGGTTGACTTTATTCAGTATTCACAAGGAGGTCAAATATTTAAACAAATCTATGTGCAGAGATGGCATTATTGCATTTGTCTAATGTCAGAAAGAGATGATAAGCCTTTGTGGTCTTAACTTAATTGCCTTTAACATTCTACTTCCCTTCAACCATTACCTTCCAATCAGCTTTTGCCCGCCTATCATGTGCCCTCCTGCTTATCTCTGTAGATTCCATCTCATATGCCAATTCTTGTAGTCCATTCCATTGGCCTACAGCAACCTTTATGAAGATGTACTGTTGGAGATGCAGGAAACAAGTGCTCCAAAAATATGCTTTTGCTTCCTGCCTTTCTACTCTATGAATCTTTCATGTGTCCTTGACCTGATCTTGATCTCACATCTCATGTCCCCCTGTTTTCTTTGGCTTCTAGTGAGAAAAGCTGTTTGATGCAGTGTGCATACTTTTAAATACAAATTAGCATGTAATAGGCATAAAATATATTCTATGGAATTCAGAATCCATATAAATTTTATGGACTTTAGACCACATTGCTTAAGCTTGTGCTTAAGCATGTGTGTTACTTGTTAAGCCTTTAACACAAGAGCCTCAAACTCAGATAATATATACTCATAACCTTTCCCTCTATTCCCAAACACATTTCTGGTAGCATTCTTTTGAAATCCTTCTAGCAGTTTGATGCCCCTTTCCTTGTATGACCCATAGGACTGCACTCAGTACTCAAGGGTGTGGCCTAACTAAGACCTGGCAGAGTAGAAATATTACTGATTTGCTTATGGATGTCTATCCTCTGATGATGTATTCTAGTATTTTGTTTTCTGCTCTTGCCATCTCACTCTCACTGTGCTTTTGTTGATCCAGTCCAGTGTGCCCAGCATGACTAAGTCCTTTTTGGGTTCTGTCTACATCTAAACATGTAATTACCTGCATCAAAACATACAATATCTAAACCATTAACTCCAATGGATATCAGGAAGTTTGCACTGTAACTTTCAATGGGCAGAGCCTAAGCCTTTTGACAGGGATTATGAAAGAAGTATGGCAACCTCTTTGGCACAAACTATTTTTATAGTGGCAATATTCTTTAGGTTCCAGGTTTTAAACTGAATTTTTATAAGTCACAGTAAAGACAGTCCCCCTGATTCAGCAAGCCCTGCATGGTGTGCAGGAACAGTGCAGGAGCTCCAGGAGGCAATATGGCTGCAGTGCAATCCAGGAATAAGCTGCAGGGGCGTGCACGAGTGCTCCTGCACTATTCCTGCACGGACGCATCTTCTCTATGCAAATTACCCCATTTGCAGGTGAAAACCATGCAAATGAGGTGAATTTGTAATCCAGGAAGCTCTCAGCTGGCCATGCAGGACTAGTGTAGTGTGCAGAAATGTACTCGGTTAGTAACTGAGTACATTTCTGCAAACTACAAAACGGAGCTATGACAGTTCCAAATAAAGTGTGTATATTATGGGAAACCATGCCAATGGCCAAATATATGGCCATTGGCATGGAAAACAGTTTCAAAAATAAAAAAAAAATAACTTTTATATTTTTTTAGCTGATTTCGGATGTTTAAGCATAGGGCAGCGGCACACAAATGGGATAGGGCTGAGAATATGAAAAATAACCTGAAAATAAGCATTCTAACCAAAATCACCATATTGCCATTATACTCAATGGCAGGCAGAAGACAACGTGGCTAGTGAATAGAGGTTA
Source organism: Protopterus annectens (assembly GCF_019279795.1). NCBI lineage: Eukaryota > Metazoa > Chordata > Ceratodontiformes > Protopteridae > Protopterus > Protopterus annectens. The sequence continues at coordinate 1,754,163,155 of NC_056733.1, read as the reverse complement.
CTAAGGGGGGGAGGCTCAGTGTGGGACCTGTAACTATGCATTAGCAGGCAATCCTATGCAAATGAGGGGAATGATACTGAATCCCAGATTTCCCCTCAATACTAGTCAGCACCCAACAGTGTAAGTGCAGGAATAGAATTATTCAAGCCTAACAGTTAGCTGACATCATAGGGGGGGCCAGGCAAACTGCAATAGGATTGGAGCCCTGTGGCTCGAGTTTGCCCATAGCTTAGCAGAGCTAAGCAAGGGGTGTGTCTGAGGCTGCCTAGCACTCTTTACATTGCCTAAGCAGGTGTGCATGCCACACACTGGGTTTTAAAGGGAAAAAAAAGTAAACCAGGAAATAGCAGCTCTGTGCACATTTGAGCACTGTGTTTGCATGGCACACCGCTGGACTTAAACAGGAAGGCAATGGGAAGGGAAAACAGCAGTAGGAAGGTAATCAAGGAGAACTAGCATAGCTGGCAGGTGAAATGTATCAGAATCAGCCAATTACACAGGCAGCAGCCCAGCCCAGAACACTACTATAAACTATGCAAACACCTTTCCCTCTGGTTTTCCCCACATACTCTACACCACCAGTGTATACAAGCGGGGAAATTTTAACAAACAAAAACAACAAAATGTTAAGGGCTGCAACAGCTTTCATACATCAACATGTGGAAGAGGCTGAGGGTGGTGAGGATGAGAATGCTGTCGACCAACCCACAGTGAGGAGACAGAGAAGAGTGTACAGACCCAGGATAACCTACATGAGCTGGAGATAGTGAAGTGCTATAGGGTGGACAAGGATCTTCTACAGCAAATTGTTGAGCTGTGCTGGCCACGCCTAACACACAGAACTAACAGAGGGGAACCCATCCCAGTGGATACCAAGGTATGTGTAGGCCTAAGAATACTAGCCACAGGTACCTTCCAAATGCCAACTAGGGATATCATAGGGATCTCACAAGCATCAGCATCCAGGGTACTCCACCAGTTCCTGGATGCCATGTCAGCACATGCCAGTGAACACGTATATTTCCCCAACCCCCATTAGGCATTGGCCAGCAATATGCGTCTCTTCCACCAAATAGCAGAATACCATGAGGTAGTGGTTGCTATACACTGCACGCACATACACATCAAAGCACCACCTGGTGAGCGGGGTAGGGTCTACATTAACTGCAAGGGCTTCCTCTCAATCAACTGTCAGGTCATGTGTGATGCCCAGGGCATTGTAATGAATGTGTGTGCTGGCTGCCCTGGAAGCTATCATGACTCCCACATCTGGCATCTGATGCAGCTGTACCAGAGATTTGTCACTGGGGACATCCCTTACAATCACCTAGTGGGGGATGCTGGTTACGCACTGGAGCCATGGCTGATGACACCCATCAGAAATGTATGCACACCCGAACAAGAACTCCATAATGAGGCACACGCAGAGACCAGAATTATAATAGAGCGTGTTTGGGATGCTCACATCACGTTTCCAGTGCCTGGACACATCTGGTGGAGCCTTGCAGTACTCACCAGCTACATTTACTCAGATTGTCATCGTATGTGCCATGCTACACAATATGATCCTGCGGAAACAGCTGCAGCAGGAACAGCACGGGGCAGGGCCACACGGCCCCCCACCATTGCCAAGGCCTGCACTGGCACAGAGTGACTCAGAGGAGGAACAACCTGAGCCTGCCCCAGTAGGCAGAAGGAGGCATGCCCAGTATGCCCTGGCCTTGGCAAGGAGGCAATGCATAGCACATACACTGACACATTAGGGACACAGGGAATGACAACTCTCTCTGACTCGCACATACAGTAAAAGGGATGCCAAACATGACACTACCTGTGCTCAACCATGTATAGGGAGTGCACTATGTGCATCCAACATAGGCAGCCCTCCAGCACCATCCTCAATACTGGCACACCCACAAGGTAAGTCACTCTTCTTACCAATTGCTGAATGGAGTAGTATGTGTTGTTACTTGTATCTATGGTATGGATGTGAGCATGCAAGGGAATCGGGTGTATGAATGGGATGCCAGCAGATAGTAGATGCCTATAGTGGCAGCATGAGATCTGTAACAAATACTGGTGTCACCATAGTAGCCAGTACTACACATGGTGACAAAATCCACTGCAGGCAATGTGCTGGGCCACATGTGTGTCCATATGACACACACATGCCAGTTAGGGAGGCTCACATACCCAACAACAGTCTCAGCCAGGAGGACAGGTGTAGACAAACACAAACAAAGGCTGTGCTAAGGCCTCTGAATGATGGCTATGGGTAACTCCCCCCAGGCCAGACTACATCAGGTCAGGCAGTGGGATGTTAGTTCTGAAGGGTAAGAAGTCAGAAACTGATATGTAGGTCAATCAAACCTAAGACCTGTAGTACACTGATATGCCAGTAGTCAGCATGATAGGTTAGAATACAGAATGAAATGGAGTACCTGACATACCAGTACAGTCATAGCAAATGCGTACAAGTGTCGGGTGTGCCCCCCCAATCCTATGTATAAATGTAGTAACATGTATGTGTAGGTATAATACCAGTGGAGCGCAGATTGCCTGAGCTGGACAAGGTAGCAGGATAGATTGTAGTATGTGTACAATATGAAGGTCTGCGTGTGTTAGGTTGGTGTGTGTTTTATATTGTGTGAGAGTGGTCAGTATGTATGCATGGTGAAGTTTGTCCTGGTGGCCATTGCCCAGTACTGCCGATGACAGGGCCGAGTCCTCACAACTGCAGTGCCAAACACAATGTTTCCCAGTATAACACATTCTAGCAGTAAGCCATTGCAAATGTGTGGAAGTAATATGTGTCACCATCTGAAAAATGGACATGGCATGACTGACGGGCCAGATATACAAGCAGTACACAGGGGGAAGTACCCCAGACAGACAGTGTATAATGTGTAACCGTTAAATGGACACACCCTTGAAATTGTACATACAGGTTTGCAGCACATTATCTGGGCTTGTAGTAGGGAATACCGATGTCATCCAAACACTCGCAGATCACAAAGGTCATAGGAATGATGTAATGAGAAACAGCTGATGTTCCTGTACAAGCCAGCATAAGTGGAATGCCCCATGCATATCTGTGAGTCAGATGCAAGTAGTGTCCATAGCACACATGCACCCAGCTCACCCAACCATCACCCACAGGTACCTCTCCGGTCTTATCCCTGCTGTTGGGAATGAGTACAATATGACCCCCACCTGTGTATGGCAATAGCGAAAGAATGCAGCTTGCAGTGCAGGTGTCCCATGCAGGTGTGTCCCTAGCTGTAAGCAGCACCCTGCCAGCATCCACACCACTGGATCAATACTGACAGACAGTATTGGCATGAACACCTAGCACACCTACCCTGTCACCCCAGGGGAATATACTGTATTGCAGTCTGGAACTGTAGGACTGACAGAATGCAATGGCCTGCTACAGCTGGCCTTCATCACTACCAAATGGCCTACAGTCCTCTGCCAAAGGCCTGTGTCTCACCCGTACTGTCAATGTATGTTATGTCATGGACTCCCAAATAACAACATAACACAGTCCACAGAACCCATATGCAAGGCCATGTGGACAAATCACAGTAACATGTCCACCATGTCCTACTGCATGAACTGTGGACCAACACCAATATACTGCTGTGATGAGGTGATAACTATAGGTAAAGTATCAGAGAATGTTTGCATAATGTATGGAAGAGGATAGAATAATAGAGGGGCGGTGGGAGCATGGGCAGCATGGAGTGTGCGAAGTCCGAAACACAGCCGTGTGAACATACTATCCCTGGCTGCAAACACAAGAATGGGTGGCTACAAACCTGCTCGTAAACCACAATAGGAGTAATGTCCTGACTTATGACCCCTGCCTCTGGGTAACCTGTGTGAATCTGTACAGCTGTGAGGTATTGCCACAGCAAGATAAGGCCATACTGTCACGTCAATGGATGCACAAGTATGGGATTCTCTGCCACCACTGTACCAAGGTGCTGAACCAGTTACACAGACCCAGCAGCAAGTGTCTGTAGCTCACCCTCCAGAATGGCATGAGTTTGCAAGAATATGTAGGTGTTTGACCACAATACTGGACACAGCTCCATTCACACTGTGTTCCCCAGGACATCACTGTGAGCAAATATGTCTACCTGACAGTACCTGATGACATAAAACATCACAGTGTATAACAGTACACCTGTCTGAATATCTCTGCTAACACCAGGAACAAGTAGCAGAAGCAGCACAAACACGATTACCTACAGTAACCCACTATCCATTGACCATTTTGAACCCATATTGTCAACTGATCTACAGATATCCCGCAGAAACAGTTTGCTAGCTGTAGGTGTAGAATACAAAAGTCTGCACTGGAGTACAATCTACCTGGAAAATGGATTCACACATTCAGTACAGAAGGTCATACTGGGCATGCTCCCATGAAGGCAATGTCAGACAACAAAATACTGAAAGGTCATACTGGGCATGCTCACACACTTACAGAAATGAAGCCCATGTCTGGAAACAACAGTGGACCATACATATCTGACAGTTGCAGATGTTAGTGCATACAATCCTCAGTATGCACCAGTCATGCTTTGCACACACATTGGATAAGAATACACACATATATCCAAGGACAATAGAGTATAATATGCCAAAAGTACACATACATAGATGTGTGGAAGAGAGTGACAGTGACAAAGAGCCTTCCATCATGAGGCCTGCCCCACCCAGCACACAGCAAAATGGCTACAACCACATGATGTGTAAATGACACTAACTGTAGACATTTGCCTCTGGAAACCCTCAGCATTATCAACTCTGTGGTGCTTGTGCTAACTGTGCAATGTGACTGTACAAGGCAGTAGTCATCTAGCAGTTGTATACACGTACCTGTGGAATATAAACCTGTGTGTGCCTGAGTGTAGTGTGTCTGCCTCTAGATGAATGGGTTATGGCCCATGCACACACACTGCCTTCCCCATTGCCCTACTATGGCAAGCCTGCTGATGTCAGTCACTTTGAAATACACCTTTGGGGAAAGAGTAGCCCAGTAATCTCTGTGACACATCCTATAACTGTGGAATGTTGTAGTGTGATAAGCTAGTAAAGTAGGAGGTCTAATCCTAGATGTGGCAACTGTGTGTGTGTGTTTGTGTAGGGATCAATGCTTTTTAGGCTAGTCACACTCACTACAATTCAAATGCCCTACCTTGGCATGCCTGCTGATGTCATTCACTTTGAGATACACCTTTGGGAAAGGAGGAGCCTAGTAATTTCCGTGGCCCATTCTATAACTGCGTAATGTTGTAGTGTGATAAACTAGTAAGGCAGGACTTCTATTCCCAGACATGGCAGTTGTGTGTTTGTGTGTGTGTTACTTTGTCTGTGTAGGGAGCAATGCTTTTGAGGCCATTCACAGTCACTACAACCTCCAGTGCCCTTCTGTGGCAAGCCTGCTGATGTTATTCACTTTGAAATACACCTTTGGGGAAGGAGTAGCCCAGTAATTTCTGTGGTGTGTCCTATAACTGCATAATGCTGTAGTGCGATAAACTAGTTAGGTAGGAATTCTAATCCCAGACGTGGCAAGTGTGTGTTTGTCTGTGTACGGATCAATGCTTTTTAGGCTAGTCACACTCACTACAATTTCAAATGCCCTACTTTGGCATGCCTGCTGATGTCATTCACGTTGAAATACACCTTTGGGGAAGGAGTAACCCAGTAATCTCTGTGGTGTGTCTTATAACAGTGTAATGCTGTTGTGTGATATAGTAGATTGGTAGGGGTTCTATTCCCAGACATGGCAAGCATGGATGTCTGTGTAGGGAGCAATGATTTTGAGGCCATTCACAGTCAATACAACCTCCATTGCCCTTCTTTGGCAAGCCTGCTGTTGTCATTCGTTTTACAATACACCTTTGCGGAAGAAGTAGTCCAGTGATCTCTGTGGTGCGTCCTATAACAGCGTAATGCTGTAGTGTGATATACTAGTTAGGTAGGGTTTCTATTCCCAGACATGGCAAGTGTGTGTTTTTGTTTGTCTGTGTAGGGAGCAATACGTTTGAGGCCACTCACAGTCAATACAACCTCCATTACCCTTCTTTGGCAAGGCTGCTGATGTCATTCCCTTTGAAATACACCTTTGGGGAAGGAGTACTCCAGTAATCTCTGTGGCATGTCCTATAACTACGTAATGCTGTCGTGTGATAAACTAGTTAAGTAGGAGTTCCAATCCCAGACATGGCAACTGTGAGACTGTGTGTTCCTGTGTTTGTCATTCGTATCCTATGTGGAGGTGGCCGTGAGTGTGTAAACTGGACCCATTGTGGAGTGGGTTTTGCAAATTTCTTATATGGTGGGCCTATTATATGTCACAATGTCCACCTTACAAGGATAACAGATGTCAAACAGCAGAGAGACTGGGGTTGCCAATCCATACCCCTACATGTGACGTCAAGGTCTGGCGAACAAATTAGGCAACCATTGTATTACCCAGAGAACACTCTCAATCTATGTCTCATACACAAACACACTCGCCTAGGCAGCAACCGCTTTGTTGGTAGTACCCTGCATATTGCCCACAGATAGTAACCATGGTGTGATTGCAGTGGATTACAGAGGGCATGGCACCCTGTCCCATCACTATAATAGGCCCATAATTGCAGCCAGTGCACCTTCAGTATGTTCCCCACTGGATGCTGGGAACAGCTGTAGTGACATCAAATGTGACCACAAAGGACATACCATGCCTTAAACACATGCCCTGTATGGACAGATGCCACTAACACCAGGGGATACCTGTATCATGCTATCAATGTAGGTGCAGGGTCAACCTGGTGTCCATTACCAGTTTCTGCCACATGAGGCCAGGACTGGCACATCTGATGATAACAATCTGTGTACACAACATGAGCCAGGCACCCCAGGTGCAGTTCCACATGTCACTGAACATGCATGTGGGATGTGTGTACATCCCAGACACTGTCCATGTCATGGACTATAGAACACATACATGGCAAGCATTGCACAGCACTGGCCACACACAATAGTAACCCAGATGACTGGATGGTGAATACAGTACCCACCTGTGTGGGCCAATCCAGACACTACACCCCTGAGCCACACTGCAGACCATTGTCATATGGCCTGATGCCAATGTATACCCTTCATCTAGCCTTGTACAGACTTCTGGCACAGTCAACCACTACACAATGCACCCATGCATGTCAGTACTGGCACCTTGTGTCTGTGTGTGGAGTATAATGCTTTTGACCCCATTCTCACTCACTACAACTCCCATTGGCCTACTGAAGCATGCCGTCTGATGTCAGACACCTTCACATACCCTTTGCCCATATATCATCCGGATAACCCTTGTGGTGCATGTGATACCTGCATATTACTGTATTGTGGCAAACTAGCTAGTTAGGAAGTCTATTCCTGACCCTGCCAACTGTGAGAATGTGTGTGTCTGTGAGAGACTGTGGCTGTGTTGACGACACCTGTTCATGTGGACAGGCACGTGTACTACACCTAACTTATTGCTCCTATATCACTGTTGCAGATGTCACTCACCATCAGATATACCTTTGAACAACTACATGTAAGCTATGTGGCACATGCATTAACTGCATAGACATGTGATAACAATACATAGTCAGGGGTTTGTAACCCTTTACTGGTAAGTGTGTGACACAAACATGCTTAGGTTTTACTCTCCCACCCCCTCCCTGACTTACTTTGTCTCTGTCTGTCTCTCTCACTCCCTCTCTAGTGGATGTGGAGAAGTACACCTGCTTTGCTTAGGCAGCAGCTTGTGTTTTGTAAGTGATGCTCATGATCAGCTCATGGCCTCTGCACGAATTGCAGTTCCCTTCTAGCTGATTGCATGTAGAACAGCTGCGGTAGCATTCCCATATCCAATTCCATGGAAACGCACTCCAGTATCTAGGAACATCATGTGGGTGTTGGGCATTTTCATTCACTGTGAGCAGGACCTCAATTTGGTGTTTGGCAAAAAGCATCACAGATGGTATTGGGATTTACCTCTAACAACATACACTGAGGAGACAGCCTAACAAACAGGAGGGGGATGTGCCAAACATGACTACAGAATGTAAGTGTTACTCTTCTGGTCTTGGAGTAATGTTGGTTTAACAGGGTGTGTGTGGATATGGCTGGTCTACATGATTTAATACCTGTCATGACAGTGCTATGTGTTTGAGGAAACTCCAACCTGTAGGATTATCTGCAGATTGGGTAGTATGTGGAGTCTTATGTTTCTTGTGTTACTCACAGAACACCTATCTTAGAACTGCAGAAGCATAGTCTGAGGATTGCAGTCAGTACATGGTGACAGCCATGAGAGTTACTGACTTTATATCCTTCCTAGAACATATGTCACAACAAACCCTGGCATGACAGCATATGTATGAGGGTATCACAGCAACATGCCAATATTGGCCCAGTGTTTGTGGCTCCAGCCAAAAGTCTGTTAACCTTTGTACATATGTCATGCAGTAAGAGGTGCATATATTCTGTACACCATTATTTATTGACATCACACCTGACAACAAGCCAGTCAGACATCAGACTGCTAGACATGTCATGTATAGTAGGAGTTATTTCTGAGGACATAACCTGGGCATTCTATGGTTGTGTGTACAATACTGGGGTCTGTGTACTTATGGTGATTGTCGACAGTATGTGTATTGCCCATAAGTATCTTGGCCTGTGCACAGACTGTGGTAGATGCCATTGTTGTTGGTCCTGTTCTATCTGATGTTACATGCTGCTCCAGTGTATGGTACCCTATCAGCTCACATGTCTGTAGGGCCAAACACACACGTGTCCCATACCACAGACAGGCATCGGACCACACTGTGTCGTGACCCAGTTTATGTAGGGTTAGTGTGTGAGTGGCACATATGAGGATGGTGTTTATCAGACAGTCTATATAGTGTCATATTAAGCTTGCATACCATATGTGGTGGTGGCTGTGTTCACATTGGTTGTGAGTATGCACTTTCTCACAGGTGTCTGTTACTCTGTGCTGTGACATGCGTGTAGAGCCTGGTATATTTGCAGGTACATGTGTATTCCCCCATACAAAATGTAGTCCAGTGTTGTGGCAGTCTGCCTGTAGTTTGCACAGTGCTTTGTTACATGCCTAGCAACTTAGTGTAATTACCCAGTGTGCTGTTATGTCCAGTTATTTGCAAGACATAATGCTGCCAGGCCACCATAACTGTTGTGTATTTCTGACAAAGCAGTGGGATTCTGTACAGATGTATGTCACTAACTACTGGGTAGTATGTGGTCATATGACCTCTGCAACACCAGGTATTATGTGTCAGGACTGAATGGCATGAGTGAATGTATAAACTGTGTGGGCATATTTAGTCCAGTATTTACGTGATATACCCATGTACATGGTTGTTAACATTCACATTGTCAGGCGTGGTCCACATGTCCCTCACGAAGGGGATTTGTGTACACATCTGGACTAACCATAGAGTGCCAGACTGTCCACATATTTTGGTCATATCTTTGCTGTAGTACACAGGATCATTACTGTGCTAGCAGTGGTACTGTACTATGATGTCCTTAGGATGCCTGTCAGTAACCAATGGCATACATGTCAAAAGCAGATGTGACCTCCCACACACAACATGTTTGTTAAGACAACCCCTGTTACAGTAGCAACAGTCTACATATATACCTGCAATACATACATAACATCCCCTTGCACTAAGAGGTTGGGACTACTGGTACTGAGGTAGGACCCCCACCCCATGTTCTGGACATATGGTAAACATATATATATGTATATATATATATATATATATATATATATATATATATATATATATATATATATATATATATATATATATATATATATATATATATATATATACAAACTCAAATATATAAATATACACAGCTATATATGTCTATACATATACAGATATATAGATATATATGCACATATAGTTATGGATATCTACATATATATCAACATAAATAGGTATATCTGATTAGATATGTATCCACATGGGTCTATGACATTTCGCCGAAAATTCTGACATAGGTTCCAAATCACTGAAAATCCATTCCGCCGAAAATAGTACTGACAGTGTAATATGCCCTTTTCCCCAACTGTAGTGTGATCTCGAAGTGAGAATATTAATGTAGGGGGGTGTGGGGGAGTAGCTCTCCACCTACTCAGGTTATAAACTACTTACTTACCCTTTTAATAGGGACTGGACAATATAAAACAATACTAGACAATATTAAACTGTACTGGGTGGGGGGGGGGGCTACGGCCCCCACTCCCCACTACTTTAATATTCTCACTCCAAGATCGCAGTACAGTTGGTGTAAAGGGTATATACACTGTCAGTAGTATTTTGACACTGATCCATGCACATATAGTTACAGATATCTGATCCATGCACATATAGTTATATCTACATATATATTGACATAAATAGGTATATTTGTACACATAGTATGTGCATACATATATATCTATATACACATCTATATATACATACATATATATATATATATATATATATATATATAGACAGAGAGATCTAAAAAAGAGCATATATATGATGCACTATACAGATGTGTAGAAATACATATATATGAATATATATGTGTATGTACATGTAGACATATATATAGATATGTATATGTATATATCCATATCCTTGTCATGTGTAAACATTACGGTTGTGTATACCTTCCCAGATGTATTACACCGTATGTATCGGATATGTGTATATTTAGATATACAACATATGTGATGCAACAGTAACATCACTAACAAGTACTACACAATTGTGGAAGTCACAGCAATTGTTCAATACTATTCAATATGTGTACTGGCAGATATATTGGAAAAACAACTGTTTTTACAGCTGCCATGGTGTAGTGGTTAACTGCTGTGACTATAGTGTACATGGTCCTGGGTTCAAGACCTGCAAGGGCTGTTTATTTTGTTGCTGGGCAGAACAAGGGCTGTTGGATACAGAGTGGTTATGGCAGTTTTGAGCAGCTTTAAGTGCATTTGCATGGGTTTGCACAAAGCTAAGTGGTGCTTACGTATGGTTAAACGTAAGGGCACTTACACCATGTAGGTTTGCCTTACCAGTGCGTAAATGTGCTCAGCTGTTATGTTGCATCAATGTTGACACCTGCAAAGCATGGCTTAACCCTGGTAACCAGTGCTCACATTCCAGTCTGATAACATAACAGGGTAATGACATCTGTAATAAGTGTATGTAATGCCATATACAAAACGTGCATCTATGTACCGCCATTACAGTAGCAAAGGGTGTGAGTGTCATGTCTGGGACACTCAAGTATATAAGACCTGTACATCACTCTTATCCATGTGAATATGTTACATACAAGGGTAGTAACCCAGGTTACATGCCGTGACACTGGCATGTAGTGTATCATGGTGTTACTACTGTTGACAGTGCTTTCCCAGGCAAGAGTAGATTGCTAAATGTAGTATTGACAACAAGCACTCCTGCAGGCATAGCTGGACACTGAGGCCTCACAGTCGTGTTCCTGGTGTGTGACCTGTGTCACAGTATATATATCCCCTACTGGATAATTATCTGTTCAGACTACTGTCTGTACAGCACATGTCAGTGAGGGCTTCCAACATGTAGTAATGGCATACATATTGGTGTCAGATGTCTATCTGTCGACATGTTCATCCTACTGCATAGCTACTTGCCAAGATGATGTCTGTCAGTCACTGTACAGATGTGCAGATGGCAGGTATCCAGCTTGAATACGTACAGGCAACCTATGCTTGACTGACACTGACATGTCTGCCCAGCTGTGTTATAACTGGCACATATAGGAAACAACACCCTGCATGCACCACATGCCACAGGTACCCCCACTACACTACCACAGTCAACAGAACATGCATGGGTACAGGTCTCCATCACAGACACTAAACATGTGCTGAAATACATGTTGCATACATGTCAACTGGGTCACCTCAGTGGCCTTTTGCAGGAGGCACCTAGAGGATTGGGTGATGCATGTCACTCTCACCCTGAGGGTCACCACAGTGGTGTATTTCGATAGATTGCCTGCTGGCACATGGCTTGAGGCATGATACCACTGTACACACATCCCCTACACTTCCCATCTCTCCATGAACAGTAGCCAGGTACACAGCTATGACCACCTGCAGCGATGCACCCCAGTACTGACAAATGTGTACATGCGGATTACTGAGGATAACAATGTCTCTGTGTTAGTACACTTGTAGTTGGGAATACCATGAGGGCCTTCATGCCCACCGCAACACCCATTGCCATAGTAAGATGTGGCTGCTGCTGTACCGGACATTACATGTGCCCTGTTATGCTCCTCTCCCTAACAGCTACATGAGCCTTGCAGTACCAGCACAGCAGTGTTGTACAAATGAGTTGATAGGCATGGGATACCCATTGAGTTCTGGCAAGTGTGTGTATGTGTGTTTGTCTGTATATCTGTAGGGTACAGCATTCCAAGGCCACATACTCCTATTACAATATGCATTGCCACACAGTAGTATGGATAGTGTTGTTACTGCCCATAGGTGAGACATGACAATGCATCACCCTACTATGCCTGTGGCATGTGCAGTACATGCATATCCCTGTAGTACCACTGTTGGGATGGACAATGGGTTGTATCGCAGTCGTAGGCAATGTGTGATGGTGGGCATGTCAGAGTGTCATCATGGGTTCCAGTGTGTACAATATCCACTGTGGGGTGTGGGTGCTGTGTACACTGTCATTACACCATAGTACGCCCGGTACATGTCCCATGTACCACTGTATGGTGACCACTGTCACCAACAACCATACAGGTAAATGATACCACAATCCAGCCCAGTTATGTATGTGCTGTGTGCAGCCTACCTGTAACACATTGAACACACTGACAAGTTTGCACCAATAGGCCCAGGTCTCTCGGATGTGTGTCTGCCTGTTATGTGTCTGTTAATGTGTATATGATGATATGTCACACTATGTATTGTCCATATACAACATTTACATCCCCTTTACCATACTGTACATGTCCAGGGATGTTCTGCATTTAACATGTAACCTGGAACACACCTCACCCTAAATGCTGTGTGGTGTGTGCAATGAAAGCCACACACTTCAGTAGCACTGCATACCTAGGTAGGGGTCTAGTCCCAGTGTTGCCAAGTAAGAGTGTGCATGTATGTGGATGGATCTACATCAGGTTGCTGATTATACATGTCCCAGCGGGTTACTGTCCATGTGGCACAGGCAGTAACTATTATACAAACCTGTGACATGTGTTTAACTGTACCCAGGATATGTCACAGCCATGGTGTCACCACAGTGCCATACCCCTTGTGGAATATGACTGCAGACCATCCTCCTGGTGACACATGTATACCTACAACATAAATGGATAACATTATGGAGACCACAATCATTCAGTGTTACTAACAGGTATAATGCATCATGGCTGAACAGCTACACTACCTGACATGTATGCATTAAACATTACTCCTGACAACATGTTACACAGCAGTACATTGGTACACTCTAGTACAGTCACCATGTGCATCAGAACCATATTAGCCTGTCCCTGCATCGATGTTATGGATGACAGGGATGTGGCACATGTATCATCATATGCACAGAGTGTGTTGTTGGTTTGCCAGAGAGTCTGCCATATGTTTGACACCATGTGTGTGGGTGAGGGGTGTAATTAGTTGAAATGGGCATGGTGATGTGGTGTGTGTAGGTATGGGGTTGTCCTAGGTGTGTTTGCATAGTGTGTGGGTATGCATGCACACAGCTCTGCCATGTGGCTGCCCTATACATGTATTTCTTGGACAGCTGCAGACCGTACCTGGCAGGGTGTGCAGTTCACCGCCTCTGGCCACAGACACCTGGACTGTGCCTGCCAGGGGTTTCATGGGCACATCCAGGTACAGGCCTCGATGTGCTACTCTCTCCTGATGATAACAGATGTCTGCTGGAACCAAGTCCCTCCTGGGACTGGTCGGGGCCACATGCACATGGCCAGATGTGGTGTGGTGTGGACAGTGCCCACCCTGCAGTGCTGGAGCTGGTACTGCCACTATGGGAGTGCCTTGGTGTCATAGAATGTCCACATTGACTGGCAACTGTTGGTGTTGCTGGCCTACGTCCACACAGCTGTCACCCCCACTCCCACCACATGTTCGAGCACAGACAAACCACTGTCGATGAGGCCCACCATCTCACCCAACCATCTATCCATGACCTTGGTATTATCATGGAGGGCATCAGCAAGTTCATGGAAGTTGTCACTTACAGATGAGAGAGCAGCCCTCTGCAGCCTCAGGCCTTGTCTGGTGTACAGTTCCATATGTGCCTGCGCCCCCATGACAGTCTGAAACATGCACCTGGTGGTACCGGTTGTGGTAATTCTGCCAGCGGCATGATGACCAGTGGACCTACCATGAGCACCCCTGTACATCTGCCTATGTGGTGCACTGCCAGACATCCAGCTATGCCTGCTGTGGCCAGACACATTAGGCATAGATACCACGCTCTCCTGTGCACTGCCACCAACCGCCAACTGTCCCTCTGCTATGGCCACTGGTGATGGGGTATGTCTAGGCACTGTGACTGTGTGCAGGGTTGGGGTGGCTAAGAGGGGGATGTAAAATGATGGTGCAGTTTCGGCCTCTGACAACCCTGCCTGTGCCTCAACAGTCTTATCATCATCTTCAGTGTCTGTATGGACACCAAAATCAGGTTGCATGCAGGAGGGACCCAGACCCACCTCACCACCTGTGGGAGAAAACAAGAGATACACTTTAAGACCTGTACAGCATTGCATAAGAGTACACACACACACACACACACACACACACACACACACACACACACACACACACACACACACACACACACACACACATGCACACACACACATACACACTGAAATTCCACCATAATACCTACCTGTCCCTGAGTTTACAGACAGTCCCACATTTATTTGCATAAGTACCCCATCCTGCATCACACTTGGAAACATACACTCATTAATACCACTCATTAATGCATCATTCCTCTAAATGCCTAGACGAGGGATCACAACACAAGACCTGTTACTCCATTACCTCCTTGACTTGAGTAGGTTTTACATGGCCTCACTGCTGTCATCCAGTGTTCACCCTGGGTATGTCCAGACATCATGAGCATGACCCCCATATGTTAGGGGTTACTACGTTCACTCCATAATTTCACGCACTGGAGTGTCATACGTAACTATTGCTCAGTACATGCCAGATCTGCTGCTCAGTCAACTTATCATGTGGACAACAGTAATATATGGGTACACTCCCTGGTGTTGTCTAGTAATTCCCCAATACATCTGTACTGCTGCATAAGTGGGTAGTCATTCATCTTTCTGCTGATTGCAATATTAAGGGTATACCTGGTGTCTAGTTTCCCTCCAAATGCATGTTCCATGCTACATACCTTATTATACTATCAGCTGTTCTGTGATTACATATCAGACAGGTATTCCTGGTGTCTCATGTGTCAGTCCATCTCCATGTACTGCACAATTCCAAAGGGAAGTACTGCCGTATGAACAACCCCACAATCACACATGTGCATACATGGACACCCACCCAGACACACACACATGCACACACACATCCTACATGAATGAACCTCCCCTCCACTCCACCAGATTGCACTTACAGACAAAATACCCCCCCACACACACACACATATCTACAGGTGAGGTTGCACTAAGATAGTACAACCAGTCCTCCCATTACCCATCTGTCAACATGCATAACATATGGTACTCAACAGCATGCAGTGCAGCTATAGTCAATCCATGCTAGCAACAGTATACATGTGTGTTATGTATGGGCTGTGTTAGTAGGTGATGCCCCTTCCCCTGGAAAACACTGCACCCATGTACACAGTATTGCTGTACACCTGTTTTGCACCATGCCATGCACTGTGCACCAAACCTCACAGGTGTACAATCCATTGCTGAATGTGTATTATTGTGTTATTTATGTCTGCTCTAATGCTCACAGCCCCTATGTGTTTGAGCAACACATACCTGGGATGATATGTAAACAGATGTCATTTGTGAATGCCTGATGTCTGGTTTACAGATTTCAACATCAGTGGTGCATGTATGACCAATATGATACTATTACACTGACAACCGTCAAACCTTACTGTGGCTATGGGGAGTATACACACCCTTACTGATATGATGCACTTTTCCTTTATATGCCATGGGACCACATCACCGCATATATTAACATTACATGATCCTGATATGTGACATATGTCCTGTACATTCACATGCAGTGTCAAACAAATGTGTTAGGTGTGCAGATGCTGACCGCAATGAATACACTCCATGGGTGCATATGTGTGCACGCCATTATCATGACGTTTGTTGCACCTACTGTTATGCGTACTACAGCAGTCACTATTCCTGGCAGGGGTATACTAGCATGGGTCATCTGCATTTGCCAGTATATGATCAGTCTGCCTTACACATGTCCCCCAACTCTGCATGATTACAAGGTCTACTCATGTGCACATCCCTTGGAGTTCACACACTGCCATCACTATTGCTGTGGAGTTAGGGCTACATCTGCCACAGTTCCTGAACATGACTGTGTGCAGATACAGCCATTCTTAGCATCCTTAGGATCCCTGCTGCAGTGCACTGGTGTGTCATGGTGACACACCCTCCCCACCTTCAGCCTTTTTGCAGATGCTTGACAAATATGGCCTACACGTGTGTCAGTTTGCAGTATCCCAAACACTGAACACCATGTGTAACAGCCTAGTCCCAGCTACTGACTGGCAAACATACAGATGTACACTGGCACTGGCACAGTACAACTGGGGATGGTGGGCCTGAGGTGAGGCATTGGTTGTGCAGCACCTGTATCTTACATAATACTGTCTGTAGGTTTCCAACGTGGTCATGGTACACCAGTACACATTGCAATGCATGACTGTTGGGGACCTCTTCTGTTATGTATCACTACCTGTAGAGAGGCTTGGCTGATGTTTCCTGTGGTACAACTGTCACATCTGTTTACCCTAACCCATAGGCCATGTGCTTGCAGAGTCCAGGCAATTGCTGACATGGGTACCACACAGGCAGTACTTGCTAGACTTCCTGCTATCCCGTCAGTGTTGTGACATGTTAGTGGGCAGCCCGCATAACCAGTTTGCTACATGTGACAGCATTTGTCTTGGGTGGCCACCTGTTTATTTCCTACATCATTCCTGTCCCATACATCCTTGTCACATACATGACTACCTGCACTGTTTGCCATGGCATATGCAAAGGTGAGGTATGGCTACATGTGTAACTCATGGGTGCTACCTATTGGGTATGGGGCCCATGCCATGACATGTAAGATGTGTACAAGCCACACCTGCCTCTGTTGCAGATAAGTGTGCACATTTGATGGCCAAACGTCTTGGACAGCTGTCCACTACGTGGTGTGACATTGGGGACGAGTACTTGCTGAACGGTGCATTTCCATGACAAATGCATGCAGGCAGTACCTCAAGAGCTGCCTCCACTATATTTTCTCTGGAGTGTGTGCACACATATGCTTCCAGTGTTTGTGAAGGTATGTTTTCCCCATATTTGCTGCCCTAAACTACAGTTCCGTATTACACACTCAGTGCTCATGTTGGGACCACATTGCACGTGTTAAGGGTTGTGGACCACAGAATTATGATATGCTGTAGTGTAGATCTGCAACAGTTGCCATTGTAATACTGGTATATACACTGTTGTAGCACTGTACGAGGGTGATGTTTCACACATGTCCCTACTGTAGGCCATGTGTCCCACCATTATTTTCATCCCTGTGGATACATTTCACAATGACCAGATGTTAGTTATCTTGCAGGTGTCTGATATACCCTTCAGATACCCCATCATGGTCACTGCTGTGATGCAGTGCAGTTA
Source organism: Protopterus annectens (assembly GCF_019279795.1). NCBI lineage: Eukaryota > Metazoa > Chordata > Ceratodontiformes > Protopteridae > Protopterus > Protopterus annectens. Next base: position 1,754,145,116 of record NC_056733.1, on the reverse strand, counting down.
ACAGCAACAATGAGTGAACATATACGGCATGCATTATGGGTAGGTGTGTTAGATGTGTGCATGGAATATACCATAGCCATTACATGACCGGTGTATTGGCAAGGATGAACATAAACCATACTTACCAGCTACCAGCTGCTGCCTTAGTGGGATACCAGAGGGACCTACATAACAGTGTGAGAGATGTGATGTCAGTGGCTGCAGCTCTGGCATTGCTACAGGGTGGGTGCAGCATTACAGTACATCAACAGTACAATCCCAAAATACTACAGCTTATGCACATCTGTTTATTACTACTACGCAGCAACAGACTATATATATATATATATATATATATATATATATATATATATATATATATATATATATATATATATAAAACATCTCACATATGCATGATCTACCTGTACAGATGGGGATGCATACGCAACAGTGGTCTACTGATGTGCCCTGTGGCCTTATCTGTACGCTCCTCAGCCAGTGTGTGGGTAGCACCCATCTCCACAATGGTCTCTACCAGTTGTTGCATGTGTGGGCAGGCAGGTGCCACAAGGCTGGCGAGGAGCTCATCAACATGTGTCAAGGGGGGATAATGGCATGACCCCTCCCCCCCATTGTGAGGTGATCCCCCCAGACTGCAGCAGCATGCCAATGGGCACTGCAAAGCAGGTCACTACAATGATGCCGGACCTGCTCATAACTGCAGTTATGCAGGCCGACATCAGTGACCCTGTGGACTAGATCGTTCCACAGGGCGGTCCACTCCTGCTGCTCATGGGCTGTCCTGCTGAAGAGAACCTGATAGTGCTGTAATAGGTGGTTAAGAATGACCTCATTTTCTGCCGCTAAATACACTGGTAACCGGCCGTGGGACATCTTGCCTGAAAGACATAAAGATGGTCTGAGCAACACATACAACAAGGTTACCATAGTTCTTAATATGCATCTCTGTCTCCCCCCACCATAAAAGTGACAACAAACTGTTCACACAACTCAGTAGGTATGGCTACAGCTTACCTACCATTGCAACATTATTGTATTGTACCACGCTTTGTGCTATGTGTTTGTAGCCATGTTCCCTGTGGGGACACTATTATTGCTGGCCTGTTATGGACTATTTCACCTGCATGCCATTGTCAGGGCCACTATTGTTCCATATATGCATGTGGTATGCTTGCTATGTGATTGCTGCACATATGTCATTCTGTGTTATTGGGGATAACTATGCATGCTGTTGGACATGTTCCGGGATTGTGTGGACTTTTACTACCCACATATGTTCTATAACAGTGACAAAATAGCATGTTTAGGGAATAGTTGCCAGCAGAACCCCATCTCTCACCTCATCTAGCCATGTTACCAGGCCACATCACATGCAGGACCCACCCTGGGGCCACCCCATCTACTGGTCCAGCACTACCTTCAGGTGGATCCACCTCAGGGGATGGTGTCCCCCCCTGGGGGCACACACAGACATGATCCTGTCACCTGAGGCCAGGTCCAGGTTCTGTTCCATAGGGGGCTCTACAGAAACGTGTGGGATGTGCTACAGCACCTTGAGGCCCTCAGTCCACAATCACAGGGTCCACATGCTCCTCCTGCTCAGCTTCCAGGCCAGGCACCTTCAGGGCCGTGAAACTGCTGTTGTGACTAGCAATGGGTGGGGGCCTTGTTCCCATTGTCTCCATATGGGGGCTCATGGGGCTTTCACATCTCAAACAACGCACACCATCCAGGATGTTTACCTACCACATGTCCACATGTGTCATATACCACCCCTGTAGGCTGTCCTCTATATCTACCAACCCAAACCACCTCCACAAATATACCTGCTATCCTTCCCCATATTCCCATTCCATATATCACAGACAAGGGCAATGTGGTCCCAACAAGGGTTCACATGTAACATTATCGTTCATGTTGCACACACACTTACAGCTGTATATATCTGTGTGTATTGCTATGTGTGATGTTCCCTCACACAAAGTATGCAGCACTGTGGTGGTAATATAGGGGACATGTATTTACATACATATGTGTGTGCGTATGTGTGTGTGTTTGTATATATGTAGACATACATATATATATATATATATATATATATATATATATATATACATATAAAACTGTATATGTGTAGATATATTTTATGTTGTATATATGTGTGTGTGTATATATATATATATATATATATATATATATATATATATATATATATATATTTGGGTGTCTGCATAGTTGTAGACATACATGTGTGTGTATATCTATATATCTATATATATATATATATATATATATATATATATATTTATATATATATGTATATATATATATATATATATATATCTATGGGATACATTCAGACATTAGGTCCACAATCTCTAACTCCCCTTCCTGCACAGCTGCACTGTTCTGCCTTGCTACAACACAGGCAGGTGCCACATATAGACACAGCCTAACATTAGGGGCGTATATATACGGCCAGATTGCAGGTAAGCCTATTGCACACCTATGGCATTTCAGCTTGCTACAATACATGTTAACCTGAGTGTCCTGCAACTGGTGGGCTCTGGAACCCACGTGTCCATCATTATGGCATTACTTCCACCATAAGCTATTGGCACAGTAATATACATGCTTTCCATTACACAGCACAAACTATGTTGGCTTACATCATGTCAGTCAGTGCTGCTCTGCACAGTTGACGGGTATGGCCCACTACCCACAGGGACAGACTCTTTTGTCCATAGCAGTTGTTCAGCTGAACATTATTACAACACCACCACCTGATGGCACATATATATCATTCCACATCATCTATCCCAGTATTATGGTCCAAGTACTGCTGTCAGTTACATGCATATATACTTCACATACCTGTTGTGGGAATGAGGTCTGTTTTGGATGGTTTCCTTGTAGGAGTATTTTTTTTATCTCCTTGACTTTGGCTTTACCCTGCTTTCTTTCTAGGTTTGTTTGTTTGATTGTTTCTGTTTCGGGTTCGGTTTCGGTTTTGCTTTTGGTTTCAGTTTCTCTCTCTCTCTCTCCAGTAAATGGATTGAGCTGCTTGGAATAGATTGCAGCATGACTTTTGTAGGTGATGCACATGCTCAGGTGATAACCTCTGCACCAATCAGTGTCCTCCACTTGCTACCTGCATGCAGCATGCTGTGTAGTACTTCCAAGTACCGCTTTCATGGCAACCCCCTACTATAAATCCCTACATCATGTGGGCATGGTCCCTTTACCTTTCCTGTATGATGGACATCCTTCCTGTGTGTGGGCAGCAGTGTTACAGACAGCAGATAGCAATACCTCTTACCAGAGAATATGAACACTCAGGCCAGCTACATATTTGTATGAGGTTCCAGAACTACAGACAGAGTGTGAGTAGTGTTGTATGCATTGTATAGCACCAGTGTTACAGGGCTTGTGTGTACATACTAGTTTAACTTTGAATGCAGTCTGTCTGCATAGCTTTCTACTGTGGGCCTATCCACTTGATGGCCAGAGGTGTGCCTGTTATGTTTTGTCTGTCCACCACACAGGTCTTGTGTCAGATATATCACTGGCTGTGGGTGTGTTGAGTGCTATCAATACATGGGTACGTGTTTCTGACTTCATATTCCTGACTAAGGGTATGTTGCAAACTATCCTGTAACACCAGCAGCTTGCTTAGTGTATGACAACACTATTTCACATATGGACCTGTGTTCCGGCCTCTGTCCTCCACCTACATACCAGGGTTTGTCCATATGACATGCAGTCAGGGGTTGTTATGTAGTGGCCTGTGAGTATGTCATGCTGCCATTCCTGTCATCATTTCATTGCTGTTGCGGCCCCCACACATATTGTTGGTTTGGGGCCATATATGTGTGGGCTTCATCTGCACAATAAATGTGTGCCCTTTTGCAGTCCAGAGGTCAGTGTATGTAACAGTGGTATATGCCACTGTATGTCAGTCTATGGGAGTGGGGGGGTGCACCATAAATAAGGTAGGCTGTTACAACATGTGAAGGATATCAGGAGTAAGCTGCCTTAAGGTATCTGGATGTACATTACCATACAATTGACCTTGGGAAAATGCTGGCCTACTACTTCCTGCCATACAGACTGTTCGGTTTGTCAGTGTGATTGTGATGGTTTCAGTTATGACTTGTTATGTAACAGATACATCCCATTGTGTCAGCTGAAGTCTTTTCCCCCTAGGGTGTAGTTAGAGGCTGCCGGACTATACATCTGCATTACTTCCTGTTGATTGATTGTTATCCTGTGGCCTGGTCTGTCTTTACTGTTGTACTACTTGATGGCCTTGGCCTGGACAGCAACATATGTTATGCTTTCTGGAATACTGTATTAAATTATCTGTTTTGAGAGTTGCATTAATCTGTTTATATGTATTTCAAAGTCTAAACAGCTATATGACATGGCATATACAACTGTAATAGCACACAAATAAAGCTTCCTCATATATGCAAACCTGTGTGTGGTGTTATATCCTTTGACCTCTCTGTGGGTGTATGTTTTAGGCAACAATTGTCTTTTGTATGGGTGACTCATACAGTGTCCATTTGATAAGGTGGAAACTGTAGGAATACTGGCTGTTCCGCATAGTGTGCACCCTCTAAATATGTATCTATTCCTATACATATCTCTGTGTGTGTATGTGTACTTACATATATAACTATATATCTATATCTATATCTATATCTATATCTATATCTATATCTATATCTATCTATATATATATATATATATATATATCTATATCTATATATATATATATATATACACACATACATACATACACACACCCACACACACACACACACACACACACACACACATATATATATATATATATATATATATATATATATATATATATATATATATATATATGCATATATGTGTGTGTGTGTGTGTGTTTGTGTGTGTGTGTATGTGTATATGTATCTTAGATATGTTTATTGCTTCCACATTGTACATTCCCTATGGTAGCCAGATTGTACTGCATGATATGTTATTGATACCAGCCTGACATCATACAGGTGGGATGGATTACTATTAACATCTTGTGCCCATGTTGTGTTGGGTGCTAGTTATGGGACTTGCAACAGTTGGTATTGTATTGCAGGGCAGACCTGTTTGGCTGTGTGGGGGGGAGTAATATCAATACATACAAGACGTATGTAGCATGGGCTCCCTCACCCCCATTAACAGTGCCTGTGGTCATAAATGTATTTGTTAGTTTCTCTTTTATATCTATAGATATATATATATATATCTGTATATACATATATATATATATATATATATATATATATATATATATATCTGAATATATATATGTGTAGACATATATATCTATAGATGTATGCATATTATATATATCTATCTATCTATATGGGTCTAGGACACATGCTCGACTAGCATATGTCTGAATCAGAAAACATCGAACAGACATACACGAAAGCACTTAACTTTGAAAAGCGCTTCCGTGTATGTGTAGTTCAGAAAAAAAAAATCTACGTTTCTAAAGGGGTGCTTTGCCCCCCTGCACCACCACCTGGGGGGCTGTGCCCCCCACAGCCCCGCACTTTATTATTTTCACTCTGAGATCGCATTACAGTGGGGAAACCAGCACTGTAGTCTGATCTACGAAACAGGCAGACATACATGGAAGCGCTTGTCGATGTTAAGCACTTTTGTGTATGTGTGTGCGATGTTTTGTGATTTGAACATATGCTAGTCGAGCATGTGCCCGGATCCCATATATATATATATATATATGTATATATATATATATATATATATGTATGTATATATATATATATATATATATATATATATATATATATATATGTATTTATATATATATATATGTATATGTATGTATATATATATATATATATATATATATATATATATATATATATATATATATATATATGTATATATATATATATATATATATATATATATATATATATATATATATACATATAAATATAGATATTTATATAGCTATTTAGATAGAAATATATATATATATATATATATATATATATATATATATATATATATATATATATATGTATACACACACATGAGCTACTGTAACCTGATAGTAACATTTTTGCTGTCTGTAATGGAACTTTGTTACATTTTATTCAATGAGGAGCTTTTCTCCCAGAGTCTCTGCTGAAAATGAGCCAAAAGCTCAGTCAGAATAACACGGTTAACAAATGTAAAATAAATAAATACATAAATAAATAAATACATCTACATGTTTAAATACATTTCCTGTACTGTTGAATGACTGTGCTGGATGATATGTTTGAGAAAACATCAGCATTATGTATATCTTAGATGGCTTAGTGGTAAATCACTTTGGCTATATTATTCAGGGTCCTGAGTTAGAGCCTGTTTATTTTGTTGCTGGGCAGAACAAGGATCGTTAGATACAGAGTGATTAAGGCACTTTTAAGCAGTTGTAAGCGGGTTTGCATGGGTTTGTGCAGAGGTAAGCACTGCTAACTTCCGGTTACAGTTTCTTATACTGATTTAGCCTCTCAGTTGCTTAAACTGTGTAAGCATTTCTTTCTCCCCATGCAAACAAGCTTAAACCCACTTACTGCTGCTTAAAAGTGCTTACTCCTGCTTACCCCCATGCTAATTTCTTTAAAAGAAATGAAAAATGGTTGCGAGGAAAGTGGTGAAAATGGGGTACAAAGAGGGAAAGACAGTAGGGAAAATAGCTAGGGATGTGCAGGAAGGGTGTAGGGAAGGTCCATAGCTGCCCATTTCTTCTACAGCAACAGCTGTGTATATACACTGAATTTGGAGATAGATTTGGACACTCATACCCCTGAAAGAGGGGTGAGGACAACAATAATATGTTGTTAAGCCAATTAGAGCAGATTACATGTGTCCAGTGGACGTGTGTGTGAAATGGACAGCTGTATGGAGTGAGTTTTTTTTGGGGAACAGATTGCCCTTTTTTCAGGTGAGAGTGGGATGTTGGAGAGGGATAGTAGCTATATTTGGGGAGGTAGGTTGGGTAGGTTAACAGACAAGACAATACAGGGGTGGTATATGACACATGTGGGGGGTAAACACCTTGATGGGGAGGGGTGTTTGGAAATCAGAAGCCCATGAGTTGCATTAATCTGTTTATATGTATTTCAAAGTCTAAACAGCTATATGACATGGCATATACAACTGTAATAGCACAGAAATAAAGCTTCCTCATGTATGCAAATCTGTGTGTGGTGTTATATCCTTTGACCTCTCTGTGGGTGCATGTTTCAGGCAACAATTGTCTTTTGTATGGGTGACTCATACAGTGTCCATTTGATAAGGTGGAAACTGTAGGAATACTGGCTGTTCCGTATGGTGTGCACCCTCTAAATATGTATCTATTCCTATACATATCTCTGTGTGTGTATGTGTATTTACATATATAACTATATATATATATATATATATATATATATATATATATATATATATACATACATACACACACACACACACACACACACACACACACACACACACACACACACACACACACACACAAACACACACATATATATATATATATGCATATATGTGTGTGTGTGTGTGTGTGTGTGTGTGTGTGTGTGTGTATATGTATCTTAGATATGTTTATTGCTTCCACATTGTACATTCCCTATGGTAGCCAGACTGTACTGCATGATATGTTACTGATACCAGCCTGACATCATACAGGTGGGATGGATTACTATTAACATCTTGTGCCCATGTTGTGTTGGGTGCTAGTTATGGGACTTGCAACAGTTGGTATTGTATTGCAGGGCAGACCTGTTTGGCTGTGGGGGGGGGTGTAATATCAATACATACAAGACGTATGTAGCATGGGCTCCCTCACCCCCATTAACAGTGCCTGTGGTCATAAATATATTTGTTATGTTCTCTTTTATATCTATAGATATATATATATCAGTATATACACACATATATATATATATATATATATATATATATATATATATATATATATATATATATATATATATATATATAGATATATATCTGTATATACATATATATATATATATATATATATATATATATATATACTTACACACATATATATATATATATATATATATGTGTGTAGACATATATATCTATAGATGTAGCCATATTTTATATATATATATATATATATATATATATATATATATATATATATATATATGGGTCTAGGACACAAGCTCGACTAGCATATGTCCGAATCACAAAACATTGAACACACATACACTAAAGCGCTTAACATCGAAAAGCGCTTCCGTGTATGTGTAGTTCAGAAAAAAAATCTACGTTTCTAAAGGGGAGCTTTGCCCTCCTGCACTATCACCTGGGGGGCCGTGCCCCCCACACCCCCCTCTTTATTATTCTCACTCTGAGATCGCACTACAGTGGGGAAAAGGGAATTTTTCCTTACCAGCACTGTAGTCTGAACTACGAAATAGGCAGACATACACGGAAGTGCTTGTCGATGTTAAGCACTTTTGTGTATGCGTGTTCAATGTTTTGTGATTCAGACATGTGCTAGTCGAGCATGTGTCCGGATCCCATATACGTATATATAAATATATATATATATATAGATATATATCTGTATATACATATATATATATATATATATATATATATATATATATATATATATATATATATATATATATATATATATATATATATATATATATATATATATATATATATATGTGTATATATATATATATATATATATATGTATATATATATATATATATATATATATATATATATATATATATATATATATATATATATGTATATGTATATATATATATATATATATATATATATATAGGTATGTATATATATATATATATATATATATATATATATATATATATATATATATATATATATATGTGTGTGTACAGATAGATATATAGCTATTTAGATAGAAATATATATATATATATATATATATATACACACACATGCGCTACTGTAACCTGATAGTAATATTTTTGCTGACTGTAATGGAACTTTGTTACATTTTATTCACTGAGGAGCTTTTCTCCCAGAGTCTCTGCTGAAAATAAGCCAAAAGCTCAGTCAGACTAACACGGTTAACAAATGTAAAATAAATAACTACATAAATAAATAAATACATCTACATGTTTAAATACATTTCCTGTACTGTTAAATGACTGTGCTGGATGATATGTTTGAGAAAACATCAGCATTATGTATATCTTAGATGACTTAGTGGTAAATCACTTTGGCTATATTGTTCAGGGTCCTGAGTTACAGCCTGTTTATTTTGTTGCTGGGCAGAACAAGGGTCGTTAGATACAGAGTGATTAAGGCACTTTTAAGCAGTTGTAAGCGGGTTTGCATGGGTTTGTGCAGAGGTAAGCACTGCTGACTTCCGGTTACAGTTTCTTATACTGATTTAGCTTCTCAGTTGCTTAACCTGTGTAAGCATTGCTTACCCCCCACGCAAACAAGCTTAAACCCACTTACTGCTGCTTAAAAGTGCTTACTCCTGCTTACCCCCATGCTAATTTCTTTAAAAGAAATGAAAAATGGTTGAGAGGAAAGTGGTGAAAATGGGGCACAAAGAGGGAAAGACAGTAGGGAAAATAGCTAGGGATGTGCAGGAAGGGTGTAGGGAAGGTCCATAGCTGCCCATTTCTTCTACAGCAACAGCTGTGTATATACACTGAATTTAGAGATAGATTTGGACACTCATACCCCTGAAAGAGGGGTGAGGACAACAATAATATGTTGTTAAGCCAATTAGAACAGATTACATGTGTCCAGTGGACATGTGTGTGAAATGTACAGCTGTATGGAGCGAGGTTATTTTTGGGGAACAGATTGCCCTTTTTTTTCAGGTGAGTGTGGGATGTTGGAGAGGGATAGTAGATATATTTGGGGAGGTAGGTTGGGTAAGTTAACAGACAAGACAATACAGGGGTGGTATATGACACATGTGGGGGGTAAACACCTTGATGGGGAGGGGTGTTTGGAAATCGGAAGCCCATGATACCCCTAGTGGAAACAGTGGGACTGAGGTCCCCACCCATGGGCAGTCACCACTGCACCTTCATAGCCCCGAAGGTAGCTGTACTAGGGGCTGAGTAGGAGAGCCAGGCCGACCCTCTAGTTGTGACACACTGCCCTCAAGCTGGAGGAGGAGATCTCCCAACTCCCTGCAGTGCTCGCTATGCACCACGACCCAGACCTGGCGACGGGTGACTGGTTCCTGTCTGCGCCCGCTCCCAGGGTGGGATGAGCCCCATCCCCTGAGACATTTCCACCCAAAGGTGGTGCAAGACAAATGGAGGAGGAGGTCCTGGGTTGGGCCCCAGATGTGCTGGTGCCCGGTGCTAAGGCCAACTGAGGTGGGACAGGTGGGTCCGCCGGGACCGGCCTTCCCAAATGTGCTGTGGTGTTTACATGTTATCAGCATATGTGGGTTAGTATTAGTCAACACATTCCAGGATTAGGTATAACAGCATGCATAGATTTTCCCATTAACCCAAACACCAGATATGGAATAGTTGCATAGCAAACAGAACACATGCATATATGGAACCACAGTGGTCATTACAACAGCATGCAGGTACATTGATGGCAGCATGCCACCACCGTGGGAGTATTTCAACATGGCACATGCATAGAAACTAATGTAAATCATTATCATACATTAGTACATATGTCCAAATAGTAGAGTTAATTCAGCACATATCAATTGAGTTATGTATTTAGTTTATTGTTGCAGATATGGTGGGGGGGGGGGGATGTCAATTAACAACTAGTATATTCTTGCAGTTCGCATTACTTTCCTAGTCGGTGCCATGATCTGTACCTTACAGGTATTATTATAATACCCTATTGCCTTAGTTTGGACAGTGGTATGGCTGTCGACAACTATATACATGAACTGAGTTTTACATGTAGTATACACCTCTTACCTGGTATACCTGTGGAGGTATTGTTTGTTAACACTACCTAACTGTTTCTACACATACTCCCAGATTCCAGGTTGATGTTATGCACATACCTGTCCATCTCTTATTGCACACACTCTGGGCATGTTTTCACCACATGCAAGTGAATCGGGACATATGTCGACTATTGCCCTCTCAAACCTTTAGTGACTTGTACAGCGACAAGTTTGTTTTATTTGACATTTTCCAAATATGTACAGGTCTGACAGTCAGTTATATGACATGACATGCTGCCTACATGTCAGAAATTAGCACACTGATATGGCAGGGGGACAGGGTAACAGCCGGCAGATATGGGCAGATTAATTGGACATTCTGGGCATTTCTGTACACTTGTAGGGTATGATTTTGCATACAGCATACTACCACTCCCAGGATTCAAACCATGGCTGTGTCTGCTAAAAATAAAACACTGTCCATCACAGTTGAGTGTGCTATATAGATGTTGCTGTGTATCTCTTATCTGAGTTCTGTCTTTAATTCTCTTGTGGTTTTACATTCTGACCTTGTAATTGCAACACTCTTATACAGGGTTTCCTAGACAGTTGTATTATGTAGTACAGTGTGGGTGACAGTGATGAATAATACCTTATTATTCAGAGCAACTGCAACACTAACAATGCCATACAATACCAGAGTAAACAGTACCAGTACAGGATATCAATCTTTTATTTCTAGGCACAGTATTATTTGACAGACCTGTGGAAGCAATGTTTGTTAGCACTTCCTGAATGTTGCCACACAAATTACCAGTTTCCACATTACTATTATGCACATACATCTCACTCTGTTACTGTACACACTCTGGTCACAGCTTGACAACATGGGGGTGGAGATGGGACATACTTGGCTAATTACTCTCATAACATTTTGAGGAGTCACTAAAGTGACAGGTTTGTTCTTATAGATGTATGACAATCAGCTGTTTGTCTTGTTTGCTACTTAAACATCTGGGATCATCCCACTGATTTGCCAGGGGGACAGGGTGACAGGAAGCAGATATGGGCTGATTTACTGGACATTCTGGACATATCTGTACAGTTGTGGGGTATGATTCTGCATACAGCCTACTACCACTCCCAGGATTCGAACCATGGCTTTATGTGCAAAAAATGCAACAATTCATGTCATAGTGGAGTGTGCTATTTGTATTTTGTTGTCTGTTTTTTCACTGTTTTCCAAGTCTCTCTCAGTTGTACTATATGACCTTTTGGGATTACAACAGTCATATACAGACATTCATACACATTTTATTTATGTAGCACAGTGTGGGTAACAGTGCTTAATGCAACAGTACTATTAAGTGATTGCAACTCTACATTACCATATGATGCCAGAGTGAACACATGCAGTCTAGCAGTTAGACCTTTATTGTCAGGCTACTATGCTTTTATTTACATACAACCTATATGAGACTCTTCCTGCCCTATTCTCTGGTGTATGCAGTACATGCCTTAAACAATACAGGTTTTATACAAGCAATTAACTTACTACTACTTTTAGATTTATTTCCTATGACAGTGCATGCAAGAGTATTACTAAACTGCCTTGCGTCGCAACCACTGCAGTCTACAGGCATGGGTTTCCTGGTTCACAGCCTGCTCACCTGCCACTGTGAAAGACATAAGAGAAATATTTAGCCATACCTATCCATAATATACATGATCTGGCAATTATAGGTTCATAGGTTGGTACTGGGCTATCTACCCGAAGGCATATATTAGCCCAGCCACGTTGTGCGGTATTCACCACCCCTTTAGTAGTTCCCTAGACCCTTGTACTAGCAGCTAATACCCTTGGCCTCTATCTAGTAGTGCTGTTGGTGTGATCCCCAATGTGAACTTTCTGTTACCCATCCACTCATCAAGGTACCTCTTGAAGAGTGATAGTGATGGGCTCTGTCTTATGTAGATCGGGACCCTGTTCCATAGTAAGGGAAGTCTCTGCGAAGGGAATCTATCCCTCCAGCATGTTCTATTCATTGTTGTGTTGAGGTTTATATCCATAGAGCGTGTAGCTTGAGTAGATTTGGTTTTGCTAAGATGGAGCATGTTCAACAATTCTGGGTTGGACATGACTCTGTACGTTAGAGATCGCCTCTGAGAAAGCGGTATGCAACAGAGAACAGTCTTAGCTTTTTCAATCGTGCTGCATAGGGCAACTGTTTGAGACCAGTAATCCTCTTGGTTATGTACCTCTGTGGTCTCTCCAGCTGCTGGAGATGTCTAGCCAGGTGCATTCCAATTGGTGCATTGTCCACAATAATGGGTCTGTTGAGGGAAGAGTAGAGGGGCACCATTACATCCTTAGATCTTGATGCTAACCCTTTTGTGATCAGATGGGTCACATAGAAGGATTTTCTAACCACTTTGGCAACATGGTTATCAAAGGAAAGCTGACTATCTACTTGGGTCCCTAGATCCCTTATTTCTTCTTCAGATTTCAGGGGATTACCTCCTATGTTGTAGTTTGCGGGTACTCTGTTTTTTCCAAAGAGGATTACTACGCATTTTTTTTGCATTTAGCTTGAGACCATGGCTTTGACACCATGCATCAGTCTCATTTAGGCCCTTCTGGAGGATCTCCATGTCGGCCGGAGACTCTATTATAGCCCCCAGTTTGCAGTCGTCTGCAAACTTAGCCAGCCACAGCCCTTCCGTGCTTGCCTGTACTTCTGAGAAGTATATGCCAAACAGGAGGGGCCCCAGGACAGAGCCCTGAGGCACACCACTCGCTACTGGTCTGGATTCGGACATAGATCCTGCTACTCTTACTTTATGGGATCTTTCTGAGAGCCAGTTTGCGATCCATCTTGTGACGTAAGGGTTTATGCCCAGGCTGGTGAGCTTATCAATAATACCTGAATGGGGAATGGTGTCAAACGCTTTAGCAAGGTCAAGGTAAGCCGTGTGTACCTCCTTTCCCTTATCTATAGCCTGAGTAACTGTCTCAAAGAAATCCACCAGGTTCAGGAGGCATGATCTGCCCTTGACGAAGCTGAACTGTGTGGGGTCCAGTGACTGGAGGTTCCCAATCTCTCCATTTATGAGTTCCATAATGATTTGCTCCACAGCCTTACAGATCAGACTGGTCAGGCTTATTGGTCGGTAGTTCCCAAGGTCAGTTGTGGCCCCACCCTTGTGTAGCAGGACCACCGTTGCCATGTGACATTCAATGGGCACATATCCTGTGGAGAGGCTAAAACTAAACAGGGTATTAAACAGGTAGTTGACTGATACTTGCACATGGTTGGGACATTCCTTGTCCTCCTAGCCTCTTAAATCCACTGGTCCAAGAGATCCCCATTTCTCCACTTCAGGTCGGCATAGTGATGCCTGACCTGCTCACCAGTTCAGGGTATGCCAGTGGCACTGGTGAGGTGACGGGCAAGATGGTCCCAAGCTTCTGCCTTGTATTGGGAACCCTGGTACTGGCCCTGCAGCAGTCTCTGGTCATGGTCTTTCACAAGGAATCCTACCATGACTCTGGGCTCCTGGATGCTCCAGCACTGTGCCCAAAAATGCACACCCTCTCCTATTCTAGACATAGTGCCTACAGGGGGAAGCTACAACCAGTTATAAGATGTATTCCTGCCTGTTGGGTTTAAATAGGGCCAGTTTCCCACACTTTGCTGTGATTGGATGGTTTTGAAAATGCTAATCTATGGGCAAACCTGCTTTCCTAAGGTTGGCATTGCTTAAAGTGGTATACCAATGGGCAGACTGAATTAACTGGCCTAGACATTGCTTACACCTACTAAGCTGGGCTGTGCAATGCTTAGCGTTGCTTAATATTTAATTTGCATTATATTTGCATTTTGGCATTGATTTATTATTCATTACATGTTATATATGTGATTGGTATCTATGATTCATGTGTACATGCACTGTATGGGGTCCTTGTGTTTATTAGGGGATTTAAACAGTTTACTACAATGATACCTCACATCTGGGCTTAATGCAGTACTCCAGTTCACATATTTATGTTATGTAGTAGGTTATACAATATAAAACTGTATATAGATTACTTTCACATGTTCAGTTTGTATTTCCTGTAGTGAGGATCTGTTTGTTGATACCTCAATCTTATGTACTGCTGTGATGGCTTAGTGGTTAACTACTGTGATTATAGTGTACAGGGTCCTGGGTTTAAGACTTGCAAAGGCTGCTTATTTTGTTTCTGGTTAGAGCAGCGGCTGATGCATACAGAGTAATTAAGGCACTTTTAAGCAATTGTAAGTGGGTTTGCGCAGGTTTGCGTGAAGGTAAGTAATGCTAACCTCCTGTTAAATATGATTACAGAGAGTTAGCTTCAATATTGCTTAACCTGTGTGTGCATTGCTTTCCCCCCACACAAATGGACTTAAACTCACTTACTACTGCTTAAATATGCTTACTCCCACTTACTACTTCTTAAATATACTTACTCTTGCTTACTATTGTGTACTCCCGCTTACCACCACACAAATTTTGACAGTAATGTCTAATGGTTCTTGGGAAGGTGGTGGATTTGGAAACTGTAAAGATTTATCATTCATTACACATTTTACCTTCCATTTGTATCCCTGATTCCTGTGCACATATACTGTATGGGGAACTTTTGATTATCTATGGACTTTACAACATTATGACAATGACACCTCACATCTGCATTTAATGCAGTTCTCCAGTTCACAAATATATGTTATGTAGTAGGTTATGCAACAAAATAAATTGATCATAAAGTGATTTGACATGGAAAATGGATTGTACTAGAGTGGGACTTGAACCGGGGATGACTGCTCGTAAGGCAAATGCTCTGCCCACTACACTATTGCTGTACTGCTTCATTTGCATATATCTTGCTTTTTATCCTCTTGTGCCATTTAAGTTGCATTACCCATTGCTAAGCGATGGGCAAACCCATGCACCTACAGTTAAATTTAATCTGTTGTATAAAAAAAAACACTTCTTTATATTTAATGTTTTAACTATTGCTCTTGTAAACTTGGGGGGATGTTGCTGGGGGTATGCGAACACCTATGAGCGGTCTTGCTCATTCTTATTCATACACTACTGTTCTTCATTGCAGGGGCGTGTATATTCTGAGAGCTCTGCTCCCAGACATGGCCAGTGGACTCGTACACACTCCATGTCCATTTAGGAGCTCAGGCAGCTCACCTTCATTGATATGCATGGAACCCTGCCATCCTGCTCCTAAATGGCCACTTCCGTGCAGGACTAAGCTAGTCCTACATGGAAGGATAGTGAATCCGGGGAGTAACTATTACATTTGTTATATTTTGTAAACAATTTACCATATCTCAGCAACCACTCAAGTTATATACATACTGTTAGCAACATTTTATTTATCTAGCTGAGAGCTTTCATATGAGTCTAAGGAGTTCTGTATGCATTACTTGGTTGCTGAGATATTTAGAAAAAAATGTGAAAATGATATTACATAAATTAATATAATAAAAACAACACTTCAAATTTATTTACCTGTACTAGACAGAGGTCAAATATTAATGCAGTTGAGTTTGGTATTGTGTAAGCTTTAACATGAATTCTTTTAAAACATTGTATATAGCATGGTTTTGGAATGATTAATGCAAAATATGAACAAGTAATATTTGACACCTAGAGATGTCAGTAGGAGTTAACTGCAGATGCAGCTGGAGGCATCACTCGGATGTAATGAGATAAAATAAATAAATAAATATATAAATAATGCAGCACAATGAAAACATACACTAAAGAAAACACAAATGAAATACATTGCAGCAAGACAAAGACAGAAATATAAAGAAGATAGTCAGACACTCTTCATAAGGGATGCCAGCAACAACCTGCTCACCAGTCCACAGGACATCAAAGACAGATGAAAGGAAGACGTCAAGCAGTGCCTAAATGAAGAAAACCCCACAGAAACTGTACTGCCCTAGACACAGCCTACGATGAGGGAAGAAGAGGAGCCCATGCTAGAAGAAGTAAGAAAGCACTTAGAAAAATGGAGTCAGGGAAAGCAGCAGGCTCAGATGAGGTCACAGCAGATATGATAAATATGCTATGTGAGATAGGGGAAAAATGGCTCTTGAGGGTACTCATAGCAGTGTGGAGAGAAAAACATACCTCAGATGACTGGAGAATAGGCATACTCACGACAGTGTACAAGAACAAAGGGAACATCCACTTCTGTTGGCAATACAGAGGTATCAAACTCCTGTCACATTGCATAAAAGCTCTGGAGAGGGTGATTGATAATGGGTCTATATCACATTGTCAAATACTTACTTAACTGAATTGCTGTTTGTCAAACCCACATTATCGAAACCTCTTTCATTGAATGGCCATTTCATTGAACGTTTTCAAAGAGAAAAGCAATGCCCAGTCAACCTAGCACCCGTCACTAAATTATAAAAATTTAAAACCCACTGTTAATGATCAGATCAAATGAGCAATTTAATTATCTCTGAAGCAGGGATAGCTGGATTCTTTTGATAGGTTATCCTTCTTTTTTTCTTAATTATGAAAGATTATTCAGTGATCTAAATTCTTCAGCTAATTTGTTTCACAAGGCAAGGATACGTTTGAAAAAAAAAAAGTCTTCTCATAAGAAGTTACTGAGAAAAGGCGTCTGGCTAAGTTGATAACCTCATTGTTCTTAGAGCACAGAAAGATTGGTGAACTTGTATCTTATCATCTAAGGTAGACAAAATGTGTCAATATTTAGTTCATAACTGAGCATATTTAGCATGTAGCTAACTGTCAGGAAATGGAAACCAATGTGCCCTTTCTTTTGAAATGCAATGATGTTCAGTGGCAGGTGAAAGGTTAATAAATCTAAGAATCTGATTTTCTGCTGTTTCTAGTACTTTACAGAAAGATGGGTAATGATTGGTAGGGAATATTCACTTTTTAGAATTAGCATATTTATGGCGATAGCCTGATTAGCCTTACAAGTAAGCAGATGCGAGATACTGTACAAAACCTTGAGTTACTGTTGTACTTTATTGGCAGAATGTTCAATGTTTATGAAAGGTTAGAAATTTGCCTAACATGATTCCCAGGTAATATGATTTAGTAGCTGGGAGTATAGCTCTCACTGGATCTACAATACTTGGAGCAGAAATATTAGCTAGTTATCCAGTAGTGCCATAATGCAATAGTGTAAATTTGCTTGTATTGATGAACAGTTTCCTCTTTGATAGCCAGTGAAGGTAACTGAAGAGGGGATTTGTAATACATGGCAATCACCACATCATTAATCTACATGTTAACATTTAGGTGTAGTAAATCTCATGGCATTTATGAGAACAGCAATGGTCCCAGGATAGACCCTTGCAGAATCCCAGATGTTAGTATGCCTGTACAAGGGAGGAACATGAGCTAGAAACTAAAAGGTTCTGTTAGATAAATAGTTTTTAAACCTTGCTAACATCTGTGAAGTCTTAGTGGCCTAGTCTGGTCAGCAGAGTCATGATTAACCTTTCATAAGTCATTCATCATTAATCATGCTACCTTGAGGAATTCTAATGTTATTTTTACTTCTGTCTTTCAGAGTTCCAAAATTATATACAAAAGAAAGCATGAAGAAAACTACCTGTACCTTCACTGAATAAATATATCTTCTCTACATCTCTCTTACAATGAAAAATCCTTAACTAACAGTGTCTGCAAAAAAGTACAATGTAATAACAGTTTACAAAGACAATTATGCATATGTCCATGTGCATTATGTTACACACTTGAAATAATATATAATAAATTCCTGCTTCTTGAATACAAAGACTCAAAACTAACATATAACAAACTACAATAAAACAGCATACAAAGAAAAATAATTACTTGAGCACAAACTAAACTTGATAGAAATAATAACGTGGTGGGCCCTTCTCCCTCACCAACACTCCATTGACGGTGATCAAAGCAAAACTGTGAAACACCATAATAAAGGACTGCAGTCAATGAAACACAATATGACTAAAATGGAGATCAACATATAGGTAAATTCATGAATCAATACTTCAACAGCATGTTCAACTAAAGGTGATCTAGTAAAAAGCAAAACTTCATCTGAGGCTTGTCTGTCTTATTGTTTTCTTGGTACCTGCCAATAACTGTCATCCTGGCATTTAAAACCACTAATATGAAATAAAAGGTTTACAGCAGTACAGTGAAGGCTGTAGCTTGGCTGAGTCTTTCTCGGAGCTGTTGCTGAATAGTCTGTCTGTGCAAACTTTTTACCATTTGTTTGGATGTTGTTTGGGATGTTTGCAGGCACTTTATTTTTTATACACTGGAAAGTATTAGGCTACAACCCAACACCCTAATAATGGGTGATTTCAACTACCCCACCATTAACTGGGAAAACTACTCATGTACCAACTGTTTTGCTCAATGTTTTCTAGAATTCATAAATTCCAACACTTTGGATAAACTTATTCACACCCCCACTAGGGGAAGCAATATCCTAGACCTGGTCATTACCAACATGGGCAACCGGTGCTACACACCAGAGGTCAATTCCTCATTGGTCAGATCCGACCACAAGCTAATCACCCTAGACATCCACATCCCGCCCCCACCCCGAATTAGGGAAACCACCGTAAAAAACTTCTCCAAAGCCAACTTCACACTTCTTAAGACAGAAGTGGCAAACTTCATGACACCCATGCAGACGGACAATAAAGGTACGACTGCTGAATCCTACACAAATGCACTTTATAAGCATTTACACGAGTGCATGGATCATGCTATCCCTAATAGAACCAAGATGCTATCCTCCAAAAAAAGGAAGCCAATCTGGTTGTTTTCTGCCATAAACAAACTCTACAACAGAAGAAAGAAACTGTTGCAAAAAAGAGTAAAATCCCACGAATGGAGGAACTCCCTGGTCAACCTCAGTAAGAAGCTGAGATCCCTCATAAAATCCTCTAAAGCTAGTTATGAAAACAAAAATCACCACTGATTCTAAAGACGACCACAAAGCATTCTATAGCTATGTCAAGAATTTCAATGGCAACACTCAGATCTGCTTTGAGTTACAGCACAATGGCACTAAATATACAGAACCAACTGATATTGCCAACATCCTGGCAAATAGGTTCAGTGCTAATTTTACCCCCCTCTCACCCCCTAGAGAGCCCATCTCTATACCAGAAGAATGCAAAGTTCCTGTAATCATGACTGCATAGGTAAAAAACACACTCTCCAAAGCCTAGAACACAGCATCAATGGGACCTGACAATATCCCAGGCTGCGTTCTACATGGACTACAGAACAAACTGGCATCCTGCCTAAGTACCATGTTCAATCATAGCCTCACCTCAGGCTTTGTGCCCACTGAATGACGCACCACAATGGTTATCCCACTCCACAAAGGGAGAGCCACGATGGACCCTGGGAACTACTGTCCCATTAGCCTGATGAGCCTGGTCTACAAGGCCATGGAACGTATCATCATGGAACTCATAAACAAAGACATTGGTAATCTCCAAACTCTGGACCCTACCCAGTTCAGGTTTGTAAAAGGCAGATCATGTCTCCTAAACCTGATTGACTTCTTTGAAGCAGTCACCAAAACCATAGATGAGGGTAAGGTGGTTCACACAGCTTATCTAGATCTCGCCAAGG
The DNA here is from genome assembly GCF_019279795.1 of Protopterus annectens. Lineage (NCBI taxonomy): Eukaryota > Metazoa > Chordata > Ceratodontiformes > Protopteridae > Protopterus > Protopterus annectens. Next base: position 1,754,124,430 of record NC_056733.1, on the reverse strand, counting down.
CTTTTGACACCATCCCCCACTCTGGAATTACAGATAAGCTCATTAAACTAGGTATAAATCCCTATGTCACAAGATGGGTTGCCAACTGGCTCATGGCCAGACCCCACACTGTGAAAGTAGCAGACTCCAAATCCAACTTCAGACCAGTGACAAGTGGAGTACCACAAGATTCAGTCCTGGGTCCTCTCCTTTTTAATAAAAGTGGATGAGCGCTTTCACGTAAAATACACTTCTTCAGATCATAAAATCAAAACTAATCATACAACTGAAATACAAGTAAAAATATACAAATTAACCAATAAAAATAAGCATTTCTAATCACTTGACTGTAAAAGATCTTAATACATAATACATACAAAGTACCCAATCTCACTTAATTAAATCATGTGATCTGAGATAAGGTTTCAGGGGAACTGCTTCATTAAGGCCAGCCCCTCTACCAGCTTGTAGTGAAATAATCCACCTTAACTCAGCTTGCTCTACCATGTATTGACATCACCTAACATAAAATTATCTTGACTGACCTGTATAACCATAAAGATAAATTAATGGTGTACACCACATAACCATACGTGCTTTGCTAAAGCACTTATTTCATATAACTTCTTAATACAATAAATTTGCTCACGGATACGATCCCTAAGAAACCGATCCATTTTACCGACATAAAACGATGGGCATACATTACATGTAGCTAGATATACTAACTGCCAATTCATATAATCTGCATGGACAAATTCATTGGTACTATTGATATATAAACAAAAATTATGACTACATCTAAAAGTTCCTAAACCTACGCTATCAATAGTCCCTTCAACTCTAGGTTGTAGGTTTTTCTAACATAGCATACATTTCAATGACTTTTGATTCTTAAAATAGAATATAGGTTTGGGTCCAACAATATTTTAATGCATTCATCAGCATTCAGGATTGATCAATTCTTATTAGAAATGCTACAGAGAGATTTAATATGAGAAGAATAAGAGAGGGTGATACCCAAAGAGTCACAAGTCCTCTTGGTCTTAATCTCTGACAAATGATCCAAACGGGCAGAGAAATAAGGTCTTGCTCTACCTTTTCTATTGATCTTTTCAGAACTGAAATTATCATTAACTTCATAAGGAGAATAACCTTGAGAAATAGAGCTGAACTAAGTCATTACTTGCTGCAACAAAATCTACATCATTGCAGTTCAGCCTGTACAATCTCATGCCCTGCCCTTTAATAATATTACGATAGACATGAGATGGCTGCATACTTTTTCTATGCAAAAAGTTGTTCTTTTTACAAGGTTTCTGTTAAGACTTTGAAAAAAAAATTGCCCATCCATTTCTCTATATATAGTCACAGCTAGGAAATCTATATTCCTGCGGGAAAATTTCAAAGTAAAATGTAAAAAACAAGTGCATGAATTCATAAATATAACAAATTCCGCTAGCTCATCTGATGTGCTTCACCACACAATAAAGACATCATCTACAAAGTGCTTAAAATATAAAATAGAATTACAAAAGCGACTATCCTTCAAAATATAGATCTCCTCCGAAAATGCCAAAACCATATTGGCATAGGTGTTGGCAAAGGTGGTACTCATCGCTACCCCAGATCTTTGCCAGTAATACTTGCCATTGAAAAGAAAAAAACATTATTCTCCAATATGATCTCTAGAAAGCAGATCAAAGAAATATGTTCCTCTGAAGAACTACTGTTCACACATAAAAAATTCTTTACATAATCTAGATCAATGTCATTCGGTATAACAGTAAATAATGATGTAACATCTAATGAAACCAACAGTAAATCCTGTATAGAATATAATGGCTGAGTCACTTCAAATAGGGACTGTAAAAAATGCTTAGTATCTCCAAGGACTGTAGAAGCTGTATCCAATACAGGTTGAGTGACTTCTCAACAAATACAGAAATGGATTCCATTAGCCAACTATTGCCGGAGACAATAGGTCTCATCACAGGTAAAGTATGATGTTTGTGAATTTTCAGAAGTCCATAAATAAGAGGAATCAATGGAAATTCAATGAGCAAGTAATCATATATCTCTTGTGTAATCAACCTACTCATAAGGCAGTCAAATAAATCATCATGCACATGTTTTATCATCCATTCAATATCAAAAACTGACATCTCAGTATATGTGTGGCAATTAGATAAAAGGGTAAACATATTACTCACATAGAAGCCTGTATCCGTTACTACAACTGTGCCCCCTTTACCTGCAGGGTGTATAGTCAAATCTTCATTATCATGTAACTGCTTCATTGCTAGAAATTCATCTGCAGTCAGATTGCACACTTTGTTAGCATTACTATTATTCCATTCAAAAAGTAAGTCATTTTCACAAACTTTACAAAACGCTCATAACAACATGAGAAGCTTGGGTATAAAGTCACAAGGTTTTTTAAAAGATTGTCTACTCAAGCTATTGCCAAACATCATCTTAAGCATGACATTTCTAACAAAGCATTTTAAATTTAAAACATGTTTACAAAAGTCATCTTTCATGGATGGAATGAAACTCAATCCTCTCTCCAGTAAAGTGGACTGTGCTGTAAACAATTGATGGTCAGATAATTGTGTTCCTCTGCTGAGCCCTTGGAATGCTTCCTTTGCCAGCTCAGTGATAGTTGAGTAATAGGAGAATCCCTTACAGGAAGGGGAAGTGTAGGAAAAACTGGCTGGGCAGTGGATCTGGGTGGAGGAAAGACCTTTCTCCTCAAATCTCCAGTGGACACATCTGTGCTGTTAGACACACTTGTGCCACTTGTGCCATTAGATACACCTCTCCTTTACAGGGACAAATCTGAATTATGTCCAGACATTTCAACAATTTCAGAAGGCACAACGTTATCTGAAGTGAGAGTTGACTTTGGCTCCTGTTATGACCCAACATCAGATGTATTAATATAAGACGTTTTGGTCCATGAAAACACTCTTCCGGAACTAAAGTCTGACAATATCCCTGCTCATCTTCTTCCTTTTAATCATTTTAAATCTATTCTCAAATTCTGAAACACTGCCCATTAAATCTTCCAGAGTAATAAAAGACTACTCCAGATGGATAATTATTATGTAAGGTTTGAGTCATTTCATCAACCTCGGCAAACAAAGCATCCTCCACAGGTCTAAAAATGTCAAACAATAACTTAAGATAGTTAAAGCTCAGGTTGAGATTGAGCTTTTGCCACTTACTCTGCAACTCAGGAAAAGTCCTTCCATATGTTGGCATTTTTACAACTATAAGGCCTTGAGGAATCACATTATAGTATACAGAGGCTTCAAAATGTTCATGCTGCCACTGGAATCTCTTCAATCTACATAATTTATTTTCAAGGTCTTTAAAAAGTGCTGAAAACTTCAGTATTAAATGTTATATCCTTAGTGACAGTATTGTTCTCAATAGCAGAGCACATCAGTAATGGATTTCCTTGCAAACAAATCTTTCTCATAAACCGCTCTTGTGGTTTATGTTTATCAGTTCTCTCAGGGTCATATCCACGTTCAACTTCTGTATATCCTTCAGCCACGGCCCAACACTAAAATAATAATAAGTAAAATTAAACAAACCAGCGCTGGAAGAATAGCACTCTAAGGAAACAAGTACACAGCAAAACAAAAATGGAGCACCACACAATTGAGGCTAAAATTACGGTCTATCGAGACCATATGAAAGACTTTCTGAAGAGATGAATCCTTTGTACTGAGATTGTAGTGCAATAGGCTTGGGGAATGTGCCCTTTCCCCACTGTAGTGTAATGTTGGAGTTTGTATATTTAATTAGGGGGGTGAGGGGCACAGCTCCCCACATGGGGGCTGTAGGAGGGCTTGCTCTCCCCCTTAAAAAAACACTGTTTCTGCTGTTAATTTGTTTTTTGACTTTTCAGAACATCGATCATATGGTCTCGACCATATGAAGTTTGAGGTTCTGAAAAGTCTATCATCTAAACTAGATCCCCAGACATGCATTAAAGCCTCCACTCAGAATTCCTCACTGTGGGATGTTATTGAGGCTAGATTATTTGGCTCAATGTGTCCAAGAGCAATGGGATGATATAGCAGTCCTTACTGGAGGAGACTAGCAAGCCATTTGCAGGTTTTGGTATGCAAGCCTTTTGAGGAATTTAAGAGTATATAAAGTACAGTGGGATGAAAATGTTTGGGAAGGAATGTTAGCCATAGGGGATATCCAGATTTTAATGTTATAGGTGTAAAACTTGGGTGACCAGAGTGGACTGTTATGGGAGTTTTATGAATTCTCCAGTTTAAACCGCTGCTAGATGCATATTACTGTGTTATTTCCTTTGAATATTAAAAAAAAAAAAAACAGTTTAATTTGCTAAATAAAGTTAGACGGGAAGATTTACAGTTAAGACAAGTGGTTCAAGACTTTGTCTTTCTAGGTTAGTAATTTTAGTCTGCATTGAGATAATGCTAAAGGTGATGTTGTATACAGACTAAATATAAAATTTATTTCTAAAACAAGAGTAGCATTTCCACATGAAGCTTTGTTAGCTTGCTGTGTGGCAATGACACACAAATTAGTGATTAGTTATTGGGCCTTAATCTGTAAAATCAGTTAATTTACACAAAAAAGATTTTATAAGAATTTCAAGGAGTTCTTCGTTTTGTTACCTCTCCAATTGAGATTATTCTATAAGGGGTACGGGACTACAGTCAAAGCAGATAAGACAGGATATGTTGCCTCTGATCAATGTTTGAGGTATACTACAGACAGCAATACAGAGGTGACAGGAATACATTTATAACACAGAACAGCTAAAATGCTGAATGGCATTACACCAAACAGAAAATAATGAAACTTCAAAAGCTGAAAAACTTGAAAAAATGTTCTGTGCAGGGTGGCATGCCTCCCTGCAACCCCTGTAGATCAGAGTGTGTGTTGTACCTTTAAGAACCATTCCAGTCTATGGGCACATGCATATAAATACTGAGCACATGCAAGCAAGAATGCCATTTTGAGTGAGCAGTCAGAGTGAAAGCATACATTTGTGTAGCAGTCAGACAGATAGTTTATTTAGGTGTTATGTTCCAAACATCCATCCTGATGTGTTTGTGTGTAATAAACAGCTTAAATGAACACCCAAGTCTCACCATCTTATTTGAATATGCAAGACAAGTGACATGGTACCAGAATGAGATTCGAAGACAAAACCATAAAGCGCACAGTCAGTAATGGAGCAATATATACGAGTGAATCAGCTGAAGCTCAAACGACTCGCAAACAGGTCAGAAGATAATTTCAGATACTAAAACACATTTAAATGATTTTTTATGCAATGAATATAAAATGAAGCATTCAAAATATTCAGAACAAATTTCTAATTAAACGAAATGTTTGAAATTGCAACATATTGATAAAATTTACTCGCAATGCTTACAAAAATGCTTAAAATAACTTCCGAATCACATAAAATGTATAAAAATGAGAAAACAACCATATTTTTTGCTATGTGCTTCTTTTTTGTATCAACTAAAGCTATTCAAACTATCCAAAGTGTGCAAAATGTTGGCAAGTGTGTGCAGTATTACATTACAGTTATTTTGCAGAATACAGTTATGTCGAAGAGATTGCTGTGCAGCTGAATATTTTTTTAAGTACCTGATGTATGTTTGAACATAATTGCAAGGGGCAGGTTTATACTACTGTTTGTTGGCATGGCAGAAGGATTTTGCAAACCTGGTCCACTTGTGTTTGATAATAATGTTGCAGACAATTGGAGAGTGTTTGATCAAAAGTATGATATTTTCATACAGGCTGCCATTTCTGACAAAGACATACATGCAAAGGCATTTATTCTGCTTAATCTAGCTGGTTTAGAAGCCATTGAATGGGAGCATTCATTTGTGTATGCACATGCTGTGTTTGCAGGGGAGGAGAAGACTGCCATATTGTGGTACCAGCTGAGACACGGGAAGACTCTGAGTGTTTAAACTGTAAATTTAGAGAAATGTGCAACCACCAAATGTTATAATAGAAAGGCACATATTTTATGCAAGAGATCAAAAGCTGGTGAAACCTTTGCAGCATATATAACCAACTTGAGAACTAAGGCAAATACGTGGAGATTTGGTGATCTGAGAGATGGGTCGATAAAAGAAAAACTTGTGTGTTATATTAAAGATGATGCAGTGAGAAAGATTTTGCTTTGAGACAGTGATTTAACTTTGAACAAGGCCATAGAGATTTGTCAGATATATGAGCTTACAGAAAAGCACATGAATATGCTTACAAATGAGAAAAGCATGCTTGCAGTGCCTTCCAGTGCTAATGTTGATAGTATGCAGCATGAGATTAAAAGATACAGGCTTAAGGGTGTAGTCACTTAACAAAACCCAGAGCAGCTACAGTGAAAACCAGAGCAGACTCAGTAAAGCAGAGGGGTGACTCAGCAAAACCTGTGGCAGGCCTATTAGTCAACTCTCATAATTGTGGAGTTAGCTATGAGCCTAAATGAGAGAAGTGCTTAACTTTTGATCAGCAATGCTACACATTTAAAAAGTGGAATCATTCCAAAAGGCTCTGCAAATCTAAAGGGATGCATTATTTTATTAATAAAGAGCATTCAAAGAGACAAGTTGATCAACTAGAATGCTGCAAACTTATTTTGATGGTGTATCTGTGCTTGGTGAAACAGTCAATGCAGTTCATTTGTGGGCAAAGAGTGAAGTAGTTTGTATTGTTCTGATTAATGGGAGGCCTGAATAGCTCAAAGCTGATACGGGTTCAAAGTGCAATGTTATGTCAGCATATGTGTTTGCTAGAGTTAAAATCTGGTGAGAAACTTGATCTGGCAAAGGGCATGAAGCTTGTCGCTTATGGCGGTGAAGAAATCCAAACCTAAGGTTCAGTAGTGCTTTCATGTTATTCTGCTGGAAGCAGCTATGACTTGCAGTTTTATGTAGTCAAGAGACATGTGCAGTCATTATTAGGCCTCAAGAACTGTTTAAAATGGGACTACTTTCGCTAAATAAAGAAGTCCACCATATCAGCACATGTAACAATGAAAATTTCGCACAAACTATTTTTTCTCACTATGCTGATATAGGCAAACTCCCAGTTGTGTACTCCATGAAGTTATACCACAAGGTAAGCCCAGTCATTAGGCCAGCACAGAAAGTTCCAGTAGCCTTGCAAGGCAGAGTCAAAGCTGAGCTAGACAGAATGGTATGTCTAGGAGTAATTTGTCCGGTAGAAGAACCAACTGAATGGATATCCTCCATGGTGATAGCTCATAAGAAAAGCTCAGATGATATTAGAGTATGTGTTGATCCAAGAGATTTGGACAAAGCACTAAAACAACCTCATCATCCAATGTGTACAGTTGAAGGAGTTGCTGCTCTTATGCCAAATACCACTTTTTTCTGTCTTAGATGCAGAAATTTAATTTTGGCAAATTTTGCTTGATTGAAAATCTTCATTGCTAAACACTTTCAGTACACCATTTGGAAGGTACAGATTTTTGAGAATACCATTTGGGATAAATTCTGCCAATGAAGTCTTTCAACGTGCGAGGGAACAATTTTTTTCTGGCTATCCATGTGCTATTATAGGAGATGATATTCCTGTAGAAGGCAATGGTGAATTCAAACATGATAGAAACCTCAGGAAAGTTCTGGAACATGCTCATGAAGTGAATCTTAAACTGAATCCTCAGAAATGTAAATTCAGGCTGAAAGATGTTACTTATGTGGGTCATTTGTTTACCATTTCAGGCTTATGACCAGATCCTTCCAAGCAAACTGCAATTTTTGAGATACCGGCTCCAGACAATGTCACATTTTCTTGGCATGGTGAACTATTTGGGCAAGTTCATTTTAGATATGAAGGAACTTTCAGCACCGCTAAGAGAGTTGACATGCAAAGATGTAACCTGGTCCTGGTCAGCACAACAGCAAAGAGCATTCGATGTCCTGAAACAGAAAATTGCCAGTCCACCCAGCTTAAGATAGTAGGATGCTCACAAACCTGCAATTCTTTTCTGTGATGCTTCAAAGATTGGTCTTGGTGTAGTCATTCTTCAAGAGGGTGGACCAGTAGTCTATGCATCCAGAACTCTTACCAAAACAAAGATGCAGTATGGTCAAATAGAAAAAGAGCTTTTGGCAATTATGTTTGCATGTTCAAAGTTCCATGATTATATTTATGGTCGACCTATTTAAATCAAAACTGACCACCAACCTTTGGTCACTATTTTGAAAAAGCCAATGCACACAGCTCCTGCAAGATTGTAATGCATGATGTTAAAATTGCCAAAGTACAATTTTCACTTGGTTTACACAAAAGGCAAACTTCTTTATCTTGCTGATACTTTATCCCGATCGCCCAGAAAAAACACTGAACAGCATGAGAATGAGAAACCTGATTTTGAAGTCATGGAAGTGAACATTTTTTCTTCCACATGTCTTGATGAGCTTAGAACTCACACAGCTTCAGATCCAGTTCTTCAGAAGCTCAACCAGTTTATCAGTCAAGGATGGCCGTCAAAGCAGTCTTGTTTACCAGTACAAGTGCAGCAGTATTTTCCTTACAGAGATGAGATTTTGATGGAATATGGTATCATCATGAAAGGTCCAAAAGTGATTGTTCCAAAATTCTTGCAACAAGAGTGTATTAAAATCTTGCATCATGGCCACCCAGGAACTGATTCTACCAAAAGAAGGGTGAGAGGACTAGTATTTTGGTCTTCTATGTCAAAAGATATTGAAAAGAAAATCTCAGCTTGTTCTGTTTGTAATAGCACTAAATGGCATCATCAAAAAGAACCACTTCATCTAAGCCAGATTCCTGAACTACCTTGGTCGACAATAGCTACAGATATTTTTGAGAGGAATGGTCAACATGACTTGGTGTTAGTAGACTCTTATTCAAATTGGTTCGAGATTGACCTACTTCATAACCTAACTTCCAATACTGTCATTATGAAGTTGAAGAGACATTTTTCTGTCCATGGTAGTCTGCTCAAAGTCTTTTCTGACAATTGTGCACAGTTTACAAGTCAGCAGTTCAAACAATTTGCTGAAACGTGGAACTTTTATGTTATTAGTAGTCCTGAATATCCACAATCTAGTGGCTTGGCTGAAAGTGCAATTCAAAGTGAAAAACAGCTGCTGGAGAAATCCAGATGAGACAATACTGATGTTTTACTTAATCTGCCTAATCTCAGAAAGATTCCTCATGACAATTTATTTGGTTCAACTGCTCAGAGACTTATGTCGAGACAAAGCAGAACCACACTACCATTCAGTAAGAATTTGTTGATTCTGAGTGCTAAAAATCAAAAAGCAGTAAAAGTTGAACTCCTAAAGAAGCGTTTGCCCCAAAAGTCCTACTATGACTAAACCAGCAATCTTCTGAATCCATTAAAAGAAGGAGAGATAGTGAGGATGCAGATAGCAAAAGGATTTAACTGAATAGGACTTTTGAAATATTTGTGTGAGGAACTGAGATCATACATCATTGAGTCACAAGGTATGGAACTCAGGTGGAACTGGAAACATTTACTACTAGTGTCTTAGAGCCAGTGTTACAGCATCTTGTCTGTAATGGAGACTCTTAATTCTCAAAGTGATTTGTCCAATGTTCCTGTTCCAGAGAACATCTCATCATCTGTTCCTGTTCCTGAAAGTATCTCCAAAATCCTGAAACAGAACATTCCCCAGTGATAGTCCCTGTTGCTAAACTCAGTTCTGATTATTACATTATGAGGTCAAGTTGTATCTCAAGACCTAGTCCTAGATACGCAAAAAACTGGACATGATCGTTATTGTTTATATATGTCTTTGTAATTTGCATGCTCATCTAATTGCCATTTTCATTTGCATGATAGACTAATCAAAGAGGGAGTATGTAAATCAGAGTGTGCGTTGTACCTTTAAGAGCCATTCCAGTCTATGGACATGTGCATAGAAGTACTGAGCACGTGCAAGCAAGAATGCCATTTTGAGTGAGCAGCTGGAGTGAAAGCATGTATGTATGTATGTAGCAGTCAGTCAGTTAGTTAGTTTGCTTAGGTTTTATGTTCCAGTCATCCATCCTGATGTGTTTGTGTGTAATAAACAACTTAAACGAACACCCAAGCCTCATTGTGTTATTTGAATACACAAGACGAGTGACAACCCCCACACCCCTTGCTAATTATATATACAAATTTCAAGACTGCACCACAGCAGGGAAAATGGAAAGTCCCTGCCCCCACTGTACCACAATCTTCATTGACTCTTCTGGCTTTGAGATTTTCTGTCTGGAATAATGCTTTTAGTGTTTTGGTTGTTTCAGTTTGTAAGTGTTTTCCAACAGAGCAGATGCAGTACACAAATTCTGGCCATGTAGATTTTTAGTTCCCCTTCAGTTTAAAACCTCTCACATAGTCATCCAAATTTTATGCTGATTGTACTGATATTGCATGAATTGAGTACTTACTAGGATACAAATATCAATGAAAGGCTGCGAATCTTTGGTCTCTCAGTTGTGAGTCATTTATATATCGTGTTAATATGGAAAGAGCCTCAGCAGATGTCAGTTTGAATTTAATAGTTTTCATTAAGTGCTATACAAATACACTAAGTGTGGACTTGGAAAGTCAGATTGAGACACCAGATAAATCTGATTTTAATAATGTAGTAATAAAATCAACAAAATATTGGAAGGTAACATGAAAGGTGCTAATATGAACTTGGACAAGGTAGTAAGGCTTTAATCTTCTTGCTAACTTTCCATTTGTCAAACTGGAAAGAGAAATTTGATCAGATCATGTAGGTGTGTGGATGCAGTATTGCTCTAGTTGGCAATTGAAATCCTTGACTGTTTGTTATATGAATGCATACATGATAGATTATAGGGATAATTTCTTTGAATAATATTGATTCTTCAGAGGAAACAGTATGAGTTATGACAATGGTATGTAACCTATTATGAGATGTTTCATAGCTAGTTAAAAGAGGTAAAAGTTTGTCACTTGCCATTAATTATTTTAACTTGTTCAAATGAGCCAAATAAGTGTTTTTTATTTTGTTATGCCCTGTTTCTCTGTTTAATTGTTATTGCTGAAAAGAATTCCCTAGGATATCCGTAAATTATTATTGTAATAACTCCATTTTACATGTTCATATACTCCATTAAGAAATAAAGGGAATTTTTAATCAGATCCTAGTGTATTAGTGGAACATTTTGCCAATCTCTATGGGAACTTGTAGGATGGGATAATTCCTTGAATAAAATAAAATTTAGAAATTAATTCTGAAGCTTGTGGATATCCCCATATAACAGTAGAGATAGTTAAGAGGGCTTTGACCAAAATAAGGTATGATATAGCATCAGGCCCAGATAGGATTTATGGCCTGTTTCTAACCTCCATTAAGGAGACCATCAAGGAAATTTTATTACATTTATTTCAGCATACTTTGAAGTATGGAGTAGTCCCCACTCAGTTGAAGGGTGCTGTTATTATTTCCATTAATAAGGGTGGAGACATGTATGCATTATAAAATTATAGGCCTATAAGTTTAACTAGCCTAATTGAAAACTGCTTTGACAGAATCCTGATATCTGCAAATAAAAATATGAGTGTGTAGGGGGAGGGTGTCAAATATTTTATGATATATATAAACATGTTTTTTTCCATGGATAGGTCTACTGCTACTACCACTACTATTACTTTTACCACTACTGCTATTACTACTATCACTATCAATACTACTATTACTATACTACTACTGCTACTACCACTACTACCACTACTACTACTACCAATACTGCTATTACTATACTACTACCACCACCACCACCACTACTATTACTACTACTACCACCAATGCTATATTACTATACTACTATTACTATCACTATCACTGCTAGTATTACTAATTACCAATTCTACTATTACTACTACCACCACTACCAATACTACTATTACTATATTACTACTATTACTGTCATTACTACCACTACTACTATCAATACTGCTATTACTGTACTACTACTACCACCACCATCACTACTGTTCCGACTACTACTACCAATACTATATTACTATACTACTACTACTGCCATTATCACTGCTAGTATTACTAACTACTAATACTACTATTATTTATTTATTTATTTAACATTTGTTTGCCAGGATAGTCCAACTGGACAACAAGTGTCCATTTTCAGCGGAGTCCTGGGGAGAAAACTCCATAAGTTTACAGAGAGAATAAAACTTTACAAAAGACACATTACTGAGTAGTGGCATACAGATTGTAGACTTTACAGCAGTTAGTATACAATAAGAGGATATTACTCCTTTTGTTTAAATTACAAGTGTACAAAATATACAATGAGAGTAGATAAGAACCCAGTAGAGCATTGCAAGATATTTCACAATTGAATAAAAGTATATAATATACATTCAAGCAAATATACATGTGAGAGCATATATACACATACACACACACACACACACACACACACACACACACACACATATATATATATATATATATATATATATATACACACATATACACACACACATATGTAAACACACACACACACACACACACACACACACACACACACACACACACACACACACACACACACACAGTCTTATATAGGTTATTGCTCACACATTGATAGGTATAGTTAGAGTGTGTTGTTTGTGTTGTCCAGGACAGATGGGTTGTAGAAATAGTGAGCGGATGAGGCTTCAGGGGGTCAATTACAGTTGCAAAGATGGTTGGTGAAGAGATATATTTTAAGCAGGCTTTTGAAGGAGGGTGTGGAGTTTTGTAGTCTGAGGTCAGGTGGAAGGTTGTTGCATATTTTTGTTGTTTCATGGGCAAATAGTGATTCCCTGGAGTTGTTTTTGCATGTGATGGTTTTGATTAAGGCTTTGTTGGAGTACCAAAGTTATATATTTGAATTGTAGAAGTTCAGCATGCCAGTCAGGTCAGGGGTTTTCTCGGGATGGTACAGAATTAGACGAGCTAGGCTGAGTTGATGGCACCTTAATAGGTTTGGAAATTCAAACCAGTGCAAGGCTAGTAGGGAAAGGCAGTGGTGGGGTCGTGATTTGGCATTCCACTACCACTACTACTATTACTGCTACTATTACTACCACTACTACTACCACAGATACTACTATTACTTTACTACAACTACCACTACCACTATTACTACTACAACTATTACTACCACTACTACTATTACTACTACCACTAATACTACTAGTATTACTATTACCAATACTACTATTACTATACTACTACTACCACTACTACTATTACTATACAACTACTACTACCACTACCACTACTACTATTACTGCTACTACTACCACTACTACTACTAATTTTATCTGCTTTTACTGTATTTGTGTTTCTTCCTACTTTATTTTGCTTTTGCGTCATCTTAAAAGTACTCAATTGTATTTATTACTGCTTGGTGTAACTCATTCTAAGCCTTTTAGTTTAAGCACTTGGGCTTCAGACCAGCTGTTTTACATTAAGAAGGTTTGTGGTCTGCACTGTAGTGGCAGAACAGGTAGCCTACATCCTTCTAAGTTGGGAACTGCTGATTGAGGGCTCAGTGTCTGTTATTCTAAAAGTGTATTAATTCTGGTTTAAGCACTTGGGCTTCAGGCCAGTTATTTTACATTAAGAGGGTTCATGGTCTACACTCTTTTGGGAGGAAAGGCTGGACTCTGCCCTTCTGAGCTGGAAATTTCTGGTTAAAGGCTTATAGTGCCTGCATATTTGAACTGCTTCTTACTGAAATTGGTACACCTTGTTTGCTGTAGCATAGACTAGATCCAGGCCTGCTGAATATAGCTTTGTTTGTATAACATGAGCACTAATCCAGGCATTCTTTAAAGTATTCAATTGTATTTATTACTGCTTGGTAGTAACTTGATTAGCTATCATTCTAAGTCTTTTGGATTAAGCACTTGGGCTTCAGACCAGTTGTTTTACATTAGCAAGGTTTGTGGCCTGCACTGTGGTGGCAGGACAGGTAGCTTACATCCTTCTAAGTTGGGAACTGCTGATTGAGGGCTCAGTGTCTGTTATTCTAAAAGTGTATTAGTTCTGGTTTAAGCACTTGGGCTTCAGGCCAGTTATTTTACATTAAGAAGGTTGGTAGTCTGCACTCTTGTGGGAGGAGAGGCTGGACTCTGCCCTTCTGAGCTGGGAATTTCTGGTTAAAGGCTTATAGTGCCTGCATATTTGAACTGTTTCTTACTGAAATTGGTACACCTTGTTTGCTGTAGCATAGACTAGATCCAGGCCTGCTGAATCTAGCTTTGTTTGTATGCTTGTTGTTTGTTTGCTTGTTATTTCCCTGAAACGCTAATTCCACCTAAAACACAGCTTTTCAGTGCTTCTGTGGATCCCTAGTGATATCTGCATTGCTTACTGTACTTATTTCCTTGTTTCACTTGAAAGAAAGTTACTGTTTGTCGTTTTTGCATTTAAGTTACCTGTAACACATTGCATTTAAGTTACCTGGCACTTGCTCACTAAGTCAGCACTAAAAAATTAAAAGCACTACTCCCTCACAAACTCCCCTTGAGTACCTTGTTCCCCATTGGCCCTTTTTTTCAATTGTAAAGGAATTCCCAATACTATTCTAGCATGTCCAAAGGTCAGTTGTCAATCTCCTCTCCGGTCCAGCTGGTGAATCTGGGAATCTTGAGGCAATGTTACAACTGCCTCATGTACACAGACAACCCTCTCCTCCTCCCAACAAATTCCAACACATGTGAGAGATGCAACCATATAGCCAAACTGGAGGCTAAGCTCTCTGAACTCAGTACTGGCGTAACCAGTCAGGAGGAGAAGGAAACCACACTCACTACAATTCCAGTCTCACATAGACCTACCATGACAGCAAATCAAACAAATAAACACGCAAAAACATACTTGGAGGCTCTAAATAAAAATCTGCCTAAGCAGCAGAGACCTCCAAAGCAGACACCCAAGCAACCACTACCCCAAAACAAAACACGTGCAACACATAGCTCACAAAGCCAGTGTGCCAAACAGTCACAGCCCTTAAGGCTAAACAACACACCTGATACACTTGTAATAGGTGACTCTATCGTCAGGCACACTGACGTCCCACTCACCAGGCTGAACAAGGAGAAGGTCACGGTGAGCTGCCTGTCGGGCGCTAGGATCCGCCACATAACACACACACTCAGGTCACTCCAAGGCATGTACAAATATGACTCAGTCATTGTCCATGCTGGTGTGAATGACCTGAGACGTAACTCCCTGGACTACATGAAAAGCGACATAGAGGAGCTCTCTGAGCATGTAGCCCAGGCCAGTATGACCCTGACCTTGAGTAGCATCTTACCCTCACCAAGAATGATGCCACAATATGAAGACAAGATGATCAATTTCAACAATTGGCTTAAGTACTGGTGTCATTCAAAGGGGATCCAATGCCTGTCAGCCTGGGATGACATGCTCGACAAGCCATGATGATTCGCTAGGGATGGCTTGCACCTGTCACCTCTGGGCTTTCGGATATTGGCAAAGGCTCTTGCTACCCCCATAGTGCCTTTTTTAGGCAAGGCTCAAAAGACAAACCCACCTCCATAGGTATCACAAGGGATAAGAAACTAAGAGTAATGCTACTCAACGCCAGAAGTCTAAACCTCAAGATGCATGCACTCAAAACTCTCCTTAGCATGGAGAACATCGATATCTGTGCAGTAACAGAAACCTGGTTTAAGGCTCCCGAGAGCACCCCAGCACTACTAGGTTATACCTCATACCATGTTTTTTGGCCCCAAAACTTGGACCGAACCACAAAAGGAGGGGGAGTATCAATATTCTTCTAAGATACCCACACCTCCAGGTTGGTGGCACAGCACGAAGCATCAGAGACTATCCATGTGCAACTAACAGTGGGTAAAACTGCCTTCCAGTTTATAGCCTGCTACAGACCACCCTCCCAAACCCAGGAACTCCACTCAGCCTTCCTGAGAACACTGGAAAATATGAAGGTCTATCCAAACACCATTATATTGGGTGACTTCAACTACCCAAACATAGACTGGGAGCATTACTCTAGCTCCAACACCCTAGCCCAAAGGTTCCTAGAATTTATAAACTCAAATACTATGGAACAACTTGTTACCACTCCCACAAAAGGGGAAAACATACTGGACCTGATCATCACCAACATGGGGACTCTATGCTCCAGACCAGAAGTGCATCCCTCACTGGTAAGATCAGACCATAAACTAATCTCACTGGATATTCACATCCCGACCCCAGCCCCTGCCCAGAAAACCACAGTGAAAAACTTCTCTAAAGCAAACTTCACACTCCTCAAAACCGAGGTGGAATCCTTCAAAGCCCTCGGGCCTGTGGAAAATACGGCCCAGACTGCAGAATCCTTTATAAACGCATTCTATGAACACCTTCAGGAATGCATGGATCATGCAATCCCAAATAAAACCAAGACCCAATCCTCCAAAGGCAGACGTCCTGTCTGGTGGACCCCAGCCATAAACAATCTATACAGTAGAAGGAGGAAGCTACTACATGATAGAGCAAAATCCCAAAAAGGGAAGGCATCTCTGATCAGTATTAGCAAAAAACTACGGGCACTCATAAAATCGTCTAAGGCCAACTTCGAGAGAGAAATTGCACAGGACACTAAGGATAATCACAAGGCTTTCTTTAGTTATGTTAGGAACCTGGGTGGGAATTCCCAGATATGCTCAGAATTAGTCCAAAATGACAAAAAATACACCGAACCCACAGACATTGCCAACATCCTAGCTGACAGGTTCAGTGCAAACTTCTCCCCCCCTCCCCACCAAAAGGGTGAATATCTATCCCAGCAGAGTGCTGCCCCCCTGACATCTCAGATGCTCAGGTAAGAGCTGCCCTCTCCAAAGCAAAAAACACAGCATCAGTGGGACCAGACGGTGTCCTGGGCTGCGTCCTACATGAACTCCAAGAAGAGCTAAACCCAAACATAAAACTACTGTTCAATCTCAGCCTTACTACAGGATATGTACCCAAAGAGTGGCGTACAGCAACAGTGGTCCCTCTCCACAAAGGTGGTGCATCAACGGATCCTGGAAACTATCGCCCCATAAGCCTGACTAGCTTGGTCTGCAAAGCTATGGAAAGGATCATCACGGACCTCATAAATAAAGATATTGGGGACCTACAGACACTGGATCCTACCCAGTTCGGCTTTGTTAAGGGCAGATCCTGCCTCTTAAACCTGGTTGATTTCTTTGAAACAGTCACCAAGGCCATTGACAAGGGGAAGGTGGTCCACACAGCCTACCTGGACCTCACAAAAGCCTTTGATACAATACCCCACTCGGGCATTATAGATAAGCTCAGCAGCTTAAATATAAACCCCTATGTCACTAGATGGGTTACAAACTGGCTCAAGGACAGAACCCACATGGTTAGAATTGCTGGAGCCATGTCAGACTCCAAACCAGTTACAAGTGGCGTCCCACAAGGCTCAGTCCTGGGACCTCTCTTGTTCGGTATATATTTCTCGGAGGTACAGGCAAACACGGAAGGACTGTGGCTGACCAAGTTCACAGATGATTGCAAACTGGGTGTCATAATCGACTCTCCAGCCGACACAAGCATCCTCCAAAAGGGCCTCATAGAAACAGACAACTGGTGCCAGAGCCATGGCCTCAAGCTAAATGCCAAAAAGTGTATAGTCATCCCCTTTGGCAAAAACAAAGTGCCCACAAATTACCACATAGGTGGTAATCCATTAAGTACAGAAGAAGTAATTAAGGACCTCGGGACCCAAGTTGATAGCAATCTCTCATTTGACAACCACATGGCCAAAGTGGTTAGAAAAACATTTTATATAGCCCACCTAATCATGAAAGGATTCAGATCTAGATCAGGGGAGATCATCGTGCCTCTTTACTCATCCCTCATCAGGCCCATAATTGAATACAATGCCCCTTTTGGGATGTACCTTACCAGACACCTGCAGCAACTGGAAAGACCCCAAAATTACCTCACCAAAAGGATCAAAGGGCTCAAACAGATGCCATATGCTGCCCGGTTAAAGAAACTCCAGTTCTACTCAGTGGCATACCGCCTGCTCAGAGGCGATCTGTGCCTGATGTATAAAGCCATGTCCAACCCAGAATTAATGGACATGCTGCACCTCAGAAAATCCAAATCCCATCGAGCTACGCACTCGAGAGACTTGAACCTCAGCACTGAAATAAATAGGACATGCTGGAGGGACAGATTCATAACCCAGAGGCTCCCTTCACTCTGGAATAAAATCCCAGGCCAGGTTAGGCAGAGTCCCTCATTGACTCTCTTCAAGAGGAATCTTGATGAGTGGATGGGAGATCGTAGGTTTACCCCGGGTATCACTTCTGTGTCACTGTTAGACAGAGGCACAGTATACTAACCTCAAAAAAGGGCATAGCAAAATTAATTTAAAATGGGTGGCAAAAGCCAAACATACTCTGGCTAGGCTTATAAATGCCCTAGGGCAGATAGCCTAGTATGAACCTATGAACCTATAATTTGATTACCTTTCATTCAGATGTAGTTGAGGCATTGGATATGCATTTGGCAGTTGATGTGCTCTATTTGGACTTATCAAAGGCTTTTGATATAGTTCCTCATTTTCATGTTATAAATGCCTTACTGGAATGGAAGTTTAACTACCATATTATTAACTGGATAGTAAACTGGTAATACAATAGGACAGTAGGCATTACTATTCAAGGGTAGAAGTCTAAGGAAATATTGCCTTCTAGGGGAATACCAAAGTGCTCAGCTTTGGGTTCATTTGTTTCATATATTCATGTCTTAATTTTCAGCTGATGATAGTGCTGGGTTGGGAAATCCGCAGACAATGTCAAGGTTGCTGGAATGGTCCCTTTATTCAAGGACCAATATGAATTACGTCACTAGTTGTACTTAATATTTAATTAGGTACAATTTAATGATATGAAATGTAATAAAACTAAGTGGAAGGTGCTGCACATGGGTCACCATCATCTTTGTATCCTTAGAGTTTGGACTGTACTATTGTTGAAGAAAGCTTGGATTACGATGATGTAGAAATTAAAACTTTTTCAGCAAGTAGTACTTTATTAACAACAGTTTCCTCTAGAGAGCTGGTTATGACCCAATTTATAAAACAATTATTAGACCCCTTATGGAATATGGCTGAGGCTTCTGCATGTATTCTAGAACTGATATTGATAGGTTAGTAAAAGTCCAGAAGTTCTTTACTAAAAAAAATAGGCTTCCACTATGGCAGGATAAATTTCAATTTGCCAAGGATTAGAATCCCCAGACTGCATTCAACAAAAATACCTTATTTATTTATTTACAGTTTGTTTACCGGGAAAGTCCATTGGGCCAAAAAGAGCCCATTTTCAGGGGAGGCCCAGGGAGAAAAGCTCCTTATACATTTATGCAATTGTAAATTAACAAGTAAACACAAGTTATTACATAGTTTCAAGGAAATAACAGAACACAAGAAAGGTGAAAAACATATAAAAAACAGTAAATCATAGATAAAAATCATAGAGTAACATGCCCTTTCAGAGCATTTAAAGGCAGTATCAACAATAACAAGTTGTAAGCATAGTATAAAACATTTGAGGTCTATGCATCCCAAACTGTATTTAAGAATTATAAAGTAACAAGGTATGCTGAGTTACAAGTCTTACAAGTATGTAAGTATGCATGAAATAATAGGGAATGAATAATGTAGGGAAGAGAAAGGTAGATAAGAATAGATGAGATGAAGTATTAGAATGAATTGAGAAGATGGAGAACAGGGAAATAGAGGAAATTTTTAAAGTTTTTTAGGCAAGGGGTGAACCCCCCATGCACCCCCATACTTATGTATACATTCTCTATGGTTGCACCAGCTCAAAGAATGGGGGAAATTACCCCCAAAGAGGTTAAAACTGCAGGAATGACTTGCTAACAGTAATTTCTTGTGGAGGAGCTAAGATCCTTGGTGGGATGAACTTCAAGCAAATGATGCTCGAGTGTTCAGTCTTCATCCACCCATCCACCTGTAGGTTACCCATGAAATAGCAACACTGTCAAAGCTTCCCAATGGATTTAGAATAAAAAGCCTCCATCTATACTCTTATTTATTACAGATATATAAAGAAAGATCTGATTTGGATCCATAAATGCATGAATAATCCTGACATTTGTTGTTTACTGGTGATTAATTCCTTTAATCATAATAAAATGTACAACAAATAATTAGCTACTAGTGGATATTAACATTATGCATGTAAAACTTGGTAGTAACATCTTTCAATATAGAGCTGGAGGAAGATGGAACTCATTGCTAGTAGACATTAAGTAAATTAATAGTACTGAGTTGTTTAAAAATAAAATTGATTTATGGTGTGGAGAAAAGGTATATTGGTTTTGGTCTAGGTAGAGAGAGAGGCCAATAATGATCTCTGCTGAAGGGCATGGCTGAAACTAAAACCTTGAAACTTTTACTAGATTTCCTCACTTGTGGTCTAACATAATGACTGTTGTTCTGAGTACTGAAATTCTGTAGTTACTCATAATTATGTTTACTGATGTCACAACACCTGTAATGCTTTTGATTTTTTTTCATCCCCTTAGTGGATATTGGATATCCCTAGCCAGTACTGCATGGCATCACATTGATATTCTCTACAATGTAGATTGTGTGGAACAGGACAAACAGTAATCTGCAATTGCTATTGGAAATGAGCTTTAATTGTGAACTTTTGAGAGCAATGCACTGCATAGCACATTTTTTTCAGTTACTTCCACTTTGGGATATTTTGGATTTAGCCTCATTTGTGTGCTCCACCATTCAAAACGTTTAATAACTTGTTATGGCTAAAATTATTAAATAGTCAAGCCCCTGTTAAATCTTGAAGAAAGAAAAATTCAAGCAGCAATGGATGACTACTGACCTAACAATCCTAATGTGGGTGAAAGATAGAGCTTGGGTAACATACACTTAGACAAATGCCAAAGTGAACATACAGCAGTATAAATACTGTGGAAACAAATTTAGAAGCCTCATCAAGAAATCTAAGAAAAATACTGTGACACTAATAATCCAGCAAATTCCTCATTAATTATTTCAATAATCTAATTAACAAACTGGTCAAACAAGGATAGTTAAGAACACTTTCCCATCCTTATCAATGCCACCCATCACAATAATTCAAACTGAAAGAGATAGGTACATGTAATGTCTCTAAACTTCTTAAAAAAGAAACAAACAAAAAAAAACCTAACAAACATAGATCCACTGTTTCAGATGAGCTGCTATCTAAATTCCTCAAAATAGCATCACATTTCTTTCCTACATCAGTAACTATACTCACAGACAGAAATACACAGGCTAGTATCATACTTATTACCTGGAAAACAAAAACCCTCACGCAATATCAATAAACAAAGGGTGCACTTCTAGTGAGCCTAATAACTTTTGAACCCTTTGCAGTTTTTAACATCTTATCAGAAACCCTTGGGATAATCATTCAACATCAACTAACCATCTTTGTCACTGTCCAAAACCTGCTGTTTAGTTCTCAGAGTGGGTTTATACAGGTTTTTCACTTAGCACAGCCCAACTAACCTCTAAACTGACATAATATAGTAGAGGTAAGTCTTTGATATCATTAGTCATAATGAAGTTGGAACTAATAAACAGAATATCAGATGAAAGTTTCTCACCTGTAACAAAGACATGGTTTAAATATATTTAACAGACAGAGAGAGTATTCAGAATTATTTTGGCATCAAATCCTTCATCTAAATATTTGGCAAACAAAGGCTTTCCACAACGATTCATTCTTGGATCACTTTTGTTAAGCTTGTGTGCAGACCAAATGATAGAATGAGCCAAACATTTAAAGATCATTCAATTTGTAAATGACACAATCCTTCTATATGCAACTAAACACCATCCTCTAGCAGCAAAACAGATTCAACTAATTCACTTTGCACTAGAGAATAGCTTACAATGATTGCACTTTGATTTACTTAAAAGCATTTTTCCATAGAACATGTAACCAAAGTGGTATTATACATAAGACTCACAAAGTATGAAAGAAGAGCATTGGTCAGTTGTGAGACCAAGTTTTTTGAGAGAATTTAAAGGAAGAAAGAGATGAGTATATATCTAAGCTATAGAGAAAATAAAAACACTGAGCTGGTACATGCTCAGACCTGTAACTTTAATCAGGATACTTTACTTAGCATTCAGACATGATCATCTGATGTTTGTTTTCCCATGTAAAATCACACCTAGCAATTACTGCCCATTAAGAGATTAAATACTATTTTGAAGTCAGTCTTAATGTGCACATGCTAATGCACTGTCTTGATGACAGCTGATGGGAAAGTCTTTTCTAGAATTATTTGTTAATGTATGAGCAAAAGGTTTTGGACCTGAAATGGTTATTATAAAATTGTTTTTATAAATTAGATAACTATGGGTAATATAAATAGATCTATTTATGGAAGCATCTGGAAAGTGTGAGGCTTTTAACTGCACTCCAGAAATCATTCCTCCCTAAAGTGTGAGCATTTTGCATATCGATATAGACAGAAGAAACACAGCACCAGCTGTCAAATAGAAAAATATTTAATGTGAAGGCCAAAAAAACAACAAGCAAACCTGCTTTTATTCCAACTAGGTGGAACTTCTTCAAGTATTTTCTGTGCTATTCCTTATATTTACACCTGCACCATTTCTGATAGCTTCATGCACTTTTGTTGTTTTGGAGTACTGAAGAGATTCCACCTAGATGAAATGAAACCTGGTTTGCTTGCTGGTGTTTTGGCCTTCACATTAAATATTTTTCTGTCTGTTTAACAGTTGGAGCTGTGTATTTATATATATATATATATATATATATATATATATATATATATATATGTAAATATATACTGTATATATACACATTTATGTTTTCTGGTAACTTTATATTAGATATAGACAGAGCTATAAATATAGGCTCTCTCTCTCTCTCTCACACACACACACACACACACACACACACACACACACACACACACACACACACACATACATAGACACACATACATACATACATAGACACACACACACACACACACACACACACACACACACACACACACACACACACACACACACACACACACATAGACATATAGACACAAAGACACACATACACACACATGCATGTGCACAGACACACAGGTCAAGAATGAAGCACATCAGCGCACACATGTCAGAGTTAGCATAGATCAGAAGAAGGGTTATGAGAGGTACAAAATGAGTTTTAATATTTAAGCTTTTAAATGCTTCGCATCCAATTTCTTTGACTCGCATTTCTTGATCTTGGATGTCTGTCATACTTTCATTATATCTTTTACTGTAACTGTTTTCACATTGTAACATTTATCTTATTTATGCTTTTAACTTCTTGACAGTATTATTTATTGCTCATGTGTATTACATGGAGCTTTTCTTTCCTGGACCACCAATGACGAAATGAATGTCAAGCTAGGCAGTCACCCCAGTCATCAAAAATATCTATCTATCTATCTATCTATCTATCTATCTATCTATCTATCTATCTATCTATCTATCTATGATATATGCACGCATACATAAATAATACAGTTGGTAGTAAATATGTTAGAGAATACAGCTGCCTAATTTATTTTTTATAAGTTTAGGTCCTGATGACTCCAGAGGGGTAACATGCAAAACACTTCCGTTTCTTATCTAAAGAGGTTTTTGTCATTACAATGCAGTAGTTTTGACTTCAATACCTCAGTCTTTTTCCTGCTGCATCTACTTATGTTAATAAACGAAGTGTCATTCTTGAACTCATTAATGCGATATCCACTCTTGTCGTGGTTAAAGTACACATTTCAGTCTAACTGCTAGAATCTCAAGTTTGCTGTGAAGGATTTATCACATTAAAAGTAAGTAAATAATAAAACAAGCACTAGTGGAGGTTGCTTGATGCTGTACATTGCTAAACAAAAATATGAAGTTGTAGCTGTACAGCATTTACAACACTCCAGTGCCCAAATAAAACAGAAACAAAGCTGTCAAGACTTGCTACCTCCAAATAAAAAAAAATGCACACTAGTATTAAGAAAAAATGTCTCAAATAATGTGGAAGCCATGCTCAGCCTCTTCCTTAATTTTCTTTGCAAAAATGACAGGTCTGTGATTGTATATTCTATCTACATATCAAGAAAGCTACTCAGAAGCACCTGGCAAGAGCAAAAGTATGCCTTCCTCTAGTAGTAGACACAGCACATCTGAATTTATTGGACATTGTAATGATACACTTCGCTATTAGAAATATCCTCACAGAAATAATGTATCCAGAACACTCACTGCAAGTGATAAAAAAGCACATCCTGACTTTAGAATATGCCTACAGATCACCTTCTATTAGTAATGTCCATTCCTCAAAGTAAATTAATAACCCATACATTTTCTAAATATTAAAACATGTGGCATCAAAACAGCATTCTTCAAGTTTTAAGATGTTCTTCTGCCAAATCCTTTAATAATCATATTCGGTGGCTTCATAGTTTAAAAGACCTTGTTCAGTGCTCTTCTGGAAATGAAGAAATACAGCATGGTGCTAATTTAATCACCAAATGCTTACTAGAGGAGCACCGAGTACATACTGGCATCTAAAATAAAGTTGATAAACATCTGCAGAACTCATAAAGAAAGCATTTTTCATTTATAAAGTACTGAATCTAAAACAATAATGCACATTATCATTACTACAGGCTTTTAACTCCTGATAATATCGGAAAATACAATAGCATAGTTTTTCAGCTTTGTGTGTAACTGTCTGTCTCTTATAAAATCAATCCAGCATGGATGTTTTGTATTCCCCTTAGAAGGCTTATCTCTTTG
The DNA here is from genome assembly GCF_019279795.1 of Protopterus annectens. NCBI lineage: Eukaryota > Metazoa > Chordata > Ceratodontiformes > Protopteridae > Protopterus > Protopterus annectens. The sequence goes on along the minus strand of NC_056733.1, from coordinate 1,754,099,467 downwards.
ACATTCTTTTGCTCCTTCCTGCCTTCTTTCTTATTCCTGATGGTAATCACTTTTTAGTCCACAGTCTTATCTAAGAACATAAATTTGCAATGATGTACTGACTTACTGTTCACTTCTTGCCAAAAAGAAAGGAATAGACCATTTAACAGCTTTGTGATATTTAGGAAGATGATAATTCAACAAATTCTTCTTTTAAAAGGCACACGTATACACACACACACACACACACACACACACACACACACACACACACACACACACACACACGCAAATACACACATGCGTGCACACACACGCGCACACACACACACACACACACACACACACACACACACACACACACACACACACACGCAAATACACACATGCGTACACACACACACACACGCAAATACACACGAGTACACACACACACACGCACACGCAAATACACACATGCGTACACACACACAAGCACACACACATGCGTACACACACACACACACACACACACACACACACACACACACACACACACACACACACACACACACTCACAGACATGGACACAACTAGTTTTCTTATGCTGTCTCCTGTAGTGTGACCAGTCAGACACACACACACACACACACACACACACACACACACACACACACACACACACACACACACACACACACACACATGCAATGATATACCTCAGACTGCTACATTCATATGCAGATTCCCCAGTAACAATGCTATAATCATTTCGGCCATCCCAAGGGAAAACTGTGGCAGGAGAACAGTCTTTGAAACAGACAGGCTTATCATTAAGTTGCAACCTTCTGAGTTCAGTCTTTGGATCACAGTAGCCTTTCTGACTCCCAGTGTATATACATTCATAATAGATAAACCAACAAAAATAAAGAAATAAGCACATTTAATAATAATAATAATAATAATAATAATAATAATAACAATAATAAATGAACACACACAAAGAAAACAAAATTACTGTATCAATTTTTAGTTAGGCTTTGGGTAATATTAAATAGAGTCATGTTATCGCATGGAGAATGTAGTCACTAAACCAATACTTCTTGTTTTTTTAAAGTACAAATTAGGTTATGATGATGTGAGGTAGTGCCAGCTATGCCAGAGAGAATAGGGCAGTGCATGTGTAACATATGCCAGCATAATTATCTGGAGTTATTTAACACATTTTATGTCATTTGGATAGCAAACTGATTTGTATAGATGCTTGTGTTAAACATGTATTTGTAAAACTGCTGGTGTTAAAAATGTGTCAACAGTAGGTCTTACTAGACAGAAACGAAATATACATTTATATCACACTGTACTGTTGTAACTGATGAAATGTATATATGTTATTAGAGGATGCTGGAAGGAAAGAGGTTAAGTTCAGTTCAGCTTACCTTAAGAAAAATAGCCAGAAATTAAATTACTTGGTTTAGATCATAAAGATTTTATCTCACAGGCCTGAATTCAGCTAGAGATGCAATGTCTGTGAAAGGTATAGGCTCTTATTGTCCTTAGTGGTGAGCTAATTGCTACCCTGGGATGCAGAGAATAGCTGGCTAGTCTCTCCAGGAAGGATGAAAGTATTGGAATTGTTTTATAGTCTCCAGATGCCTTAGGAAAGCCCTAGACGTGCATTGTGATACATCTTTGGTAGATCCTGGTTCAACTTCTAGTCAGGGGGTAGTGTGGGAACCACAGATTCAGGTTACCAAATGTGATGTCATTCTATAGCCAACACTGAAATTATTTTAGATAATAGTGAGATGACAATCTGTTATTGGAATTGACAACAAAGAAACTCATCCCCTTCATCTTTACTGGCTTTTGCAAGTAACTAAGGAACAGTAATTCTTCAGTATGATATAGTGAGAGTAGTTAAATATTGTTTTTTCTGTATCTGTCTGAGTCATTCTAGCTGTGTTATTTTTATAATTCCTGTGAACTGAAACATGGGTGTTTATTGTAAATAGATATTCAGTATTTTCATGTTTTCTATTTTACTATTTATTGTTAAGTATATCTATGCCTTTCATTGTGTCTGGACTTTAAACCTTTGAGAATAATTGCATTTATTTGGTGGCACTGTGGGCTTCATGCTTCTGAAAGTGTTTCTGCTGGGTTAATACTTCCATTTGTATAAGTATTAACTTTACTGAGATTAATTGGGTACCCTGGTAAGAGCCATAAAGTAGCTGGCTGCTGGCAGTAAATCTACCTTATACAGATTTACTGAGGATGAAGGTAGTATAGTGGGTAAGTGTGTGCCAGCCTTTCCCAGGTGTGTGTGTGTGTGTGTGTGTGTGTGTGTGTGTGTGTGAAAATAAAATCTCAAAGAGTATGTGTGTCATCTACTTAGAACAGAAACACAGAGCACTGGTGTCTGCAGAGAGAAAGGTGGAGTCTTATTTGGGAGCCTAGAGGAGCACATCTAGCCCCAAGACTGGGTGTGCTCCCTGTGTGCTCTTAAGGGAAATTGTGCTTGGTGCAGAGAGCTGCATCTGAAAATACTGTGTGTATCCATTTTTCTTCTAAGTAAATGTTCCCAACGGTGTCAGTGGTGATGACTGGGGCTCTTTAATTACCAGCCCACAGGAGGGTCATCACATAGGTTTCCTAACTTTAGACTGAAGCAGAGTAATTTGATTGTAAAGTATCATACCAAGTGTGTTGAACTTCCAAATTCGTGACTTTCACAAATGCAGAAAACCTGAGCAGCAAGAATAAAATGTAAGGACAGAAGGTGGCCCCATACAGCATGAGCAGCTCTGAGGTTGAGGTTTATAACTGCAACAGCACTTGACTAGCAGCTAGCTAGTGTAGTGGTACTCAGCACTACCTCCAAGGGGTAGAATTGCAAGTTTGAATATGCCTACTGAACTTTATTTTTTAGTGTTACTCTATGTGTGGTCTCATCATGTTTGATAAAATCATGCACTTTATTTATTTATTTTATTTATGTGCAAAGCCTTCCTTTAATGTTATGTCTGTATTCACATCTTTATTTATTTTGTGTTACATGAATGTACGTTGTATGTTTGCTTCTTTATTTAGGGCTGACTTGACAACTTTCTTAGGTTCCGGTCAAGAGTTCCCCAGGAAAGTGGAGCAGCCTTCTGTCTTTCCGTATTATTTTCACTTTTCAGGTTTTTGGAAATCATTCTGATTTGGAAGTTCAATGCTCTTGGTACAATACTCTGATGATCAATATACATTATTTCGATCTAAAGTTATATTATATATAAAATAATGTCGTAAACCTAATAGACTTTTTCCAGTACTAAAATAACCTCTAGGATTCAGAAAGATCCCCAATGCTTAAGTAAACTGTCTACTACAGGAAAGTCAGTTTATGCACTGGTAAGAAAAAAGTGATTCAGAAGCAGCTATGACCACAATAAGAAAGACTGAATTATCATCTCATTAGTGTATCTCTGAATTACATCCTATGTAACATTGGTATTGTCACACCTGATAGTGGTAGTGTTTTCCCTGGCAGCCCATGAATCACATTAGTAAAGTTACTTCCCTGTCCACTCACACACACACACACACACACACACACACACACACACACACACACACACACACACACACACACACACACACAAACACACACACAAACACACTCCACACACACACACACATGCATTCACCATCAGAAAACAAAATCCTGCCTCCAGACTAAACCACAGTCATGGAAATACCTACTCATTCATCCACATACATATATACTTGTGCGTGTGCATGCTCACACACACACACACACACACACACACACACACACACACACACACACACACACACACACACACACACACACGTGCACGCACATGCATACATAGACTATCGAATCCTGACCTAAGACCCCTTGTCTGATCATGTAGGCAAACATGCACTGACTCACAAACCCCAAACCCAGGTTAATGTAGCTTAATTCATGACCTTGCAGACACACACACACACACACACACACACACACACACACACACACACACACACACACACACACACACACACATACACACATGCATACACACACAGATATGCACCCACATGCCCACACACAGAGTAAATTGGCACTTCTGGGGGGGGGCACTATATAGCTCGTTAGCACTAGCTACTTCCTCAGGTTGGCCATTAGCATGCACCTCTGCCAGCGGGACTGCCCTCCATGCTGAGGTTCCCACTAGCAGGAAACTTTAGTAGTAGGGCAGTCAAAGAATCAGAAATGTTTTTTTGTGAGTGGGAAATTGCTGTGTTAAGGCTTCTCACTTGCTGTAAGCCTTTGTGAATCCCAGAATTGAATTCTATATCAGAAATAAGAGTAATTTTAGTTCATGTAAAGATTTCACCACTAATACTTTCTAGAAGGGTGATTATAGTCAGTCTTAGATACATAAAGCTACCCAACTATGTGTGGCACTGGCATATAGAAGAGTTCCCACATCATAATCCTACACAGTTCAAGAATGTATTATTAATATGTAAGATGCAGAATAACACAGTTGTGTGTCACTGCGGAGCAGGGTATGGAGAGCAGTATGCTTAGAGTGACTCTGGATAAATGAGACTGTGTTCTGATGTATGGAGGCTGATCTATGAAACTATCTGTTCAAAGGTATGAAGTATCACAAGCAAAATCATTCAGAATTCTCCAAATAGGTACTGAAGGAGTGTATTGTACATCAGGATATGACTGAGTAACATTATATCCAACCATGTTTGTAACATTCTAAACATTAAAAAAAACACTATTACCCTATTTCAAAAGCACTACCTGGCAGTTAGCACAGATAGCCAAAGGTCGGAAGTGTTCATGAGCAGCTACTTGTGCACAGGGTACAGTGTTTGATTTTTTCCACTGTGTGACTCTGAGCAAATAACTTAACCAAACAGTGCTTCCAAGTTACCTCTGAAAAGGATACTTTTCCCAGTGGGCTTACCTGGTTAGCCATACGGTAAAATAAAACAAAATAAAAATAAAATGAAATAAAACTGGTGTCTGAGTACAAAATGTCCACAAGTGCAGAACATGACATTATCATGTTAGTGTATTTTTCACAACTACTAATACCTCGATGTTGTGCTGATCACCACACTATCATTCACAGTAAGATGCAAATGGGGTAGCAGGGTGATTTTTTAAATTCCATGCTTAAATGGGGAATAAACTGTTTCAGCACAGCAGTATACCAAAAGTAGATGGCAATGACACTGAAATCTGATCTGAACCATCTTCAGTACCAAAAAGGCTAGAACTAGAATATCTGAACTGTGCAGAGGACTTGTCTAATGTTATGGTGGTGAATGCTTAGAGGAACTCTGTAAGTATAACCCTAGCTTCTTTCTCGTTCACCTTAAAGGACAATAATGTGATTCCATTATTAAATGCAGAACTTCTCTGTCCTTTTTCTCCCTATTTACAGTCCCTGCTATGAATAAACAACAATATAGCATTTAAAATATTTTAAATTGACTGTTTCTCTCCACTATAATAGTATCTTACTGCACTGTGGTGGTTTCACTTTCAAAAAACTTTTATCCTGCTTGGAAAACACTTGCTGCAGTCTCCGGTTCATTGTTGTCGTCAAGAACAATGAATGCAGGTAGTTTTCTGGTCAATTTCCTCCACAAATGGACATCACCACGACCATCCTAAAAACCTACCCATGCTGTGATGTCACAGCTCCCTTGTCCTTCCCCTACCCATACAGAAAGTAAAGGCTAGAACAAGGAAACAGTACATGAGTCAAGTCTCCTGCTGCAAGCTGTCAATCACAGCAGGTAACAGCTCAAATTACCCTAAGCACTTTGAAACCTAGGGAAGTTAGTAAAAGAGTAAACAGGACACACAGTCAATTCAACTGGGTAAACAACAAGAAAAACCTAGCCAAGCTAGAGTATGCACTGTGTGATTCCTTGAAACCTCTTGTAAAAGAGGATTATGGTATAGACATTTAAGGACACAAGGTGTTTCAGCTATATGGCGGTTTTGAATGCCCATGACTTATTTATTTTTAAGTCTATTAATGGACAACTTCAGGCCAGTAAAGCCAAACTTCACTAGCTGTGGACATTCATGTTTCAGTTTTGTTATGACATCATCAGCATGGCATACGTGGACTGTTTCAGTTTGTCAGTCCACTTATGCTGTGCTGATGATGTCATAACAAGACTGAAACATGCATGTCTACAGCTAGTTGGGTTTGGCTTTATTGGCATTAATTTGTCTATGAATAGACTTAAAAAGAAATAAGTCATGGGCATTCAGATCCACCATATAGCTGAAACACCTAGTGTCCTTAAGGGCTCATTTGCCTATATCCCATAATCTGCTTTTATAAGAGGCTTCAAGGAATCACACAATGCAAACTCTAGCTTGGCTAGGTTTTTCTTGTTATTTTTTTCCAGCTGGGGAAGTTAGGTGTGAAGGGGGATGGGAGATGAGTCAAAGTAGTACCATTCAGGCTTTACAAAAGGCTGCAATTTAGCCATTCTAAAAAGATGCAGCCACAAAAAGCACTTTAAAAATCTGTTCTGTAGCATTTGCACTATTTGTATTTTAAGTAGTCATTGAACGGCATAAAATGTTACTTAAAACTGACTGAAAGACAGCAGTGTATGCATGTAAAATCAATGCAGTGACAGGAGCTTTAGGAAGAAAGAGGCCTGTGTAATGTACGTTTTTATAGACAAGCACTGCATTGTGGGACAACTAGAGGGCACACTAAACATTCAGGATCACTTCAAAATTCTCAACCCCATGTGGTCAGACTCAGTAATTATATATAAAAAATATTTAAAAACCTATAAATAGTCCCAGAGTGGTGTTAAAATGTAGGAAACACCAAACCATGATGAAATAAACATGTTTTTTTGAGTCCGTGGGTGCAGTTCTCCTTTAAGAAACATAACTAATCATCCAATTACTGCACTGTCCTAATGTTTGATGAACACTGCTGAACTAAAAATGTTGATGGTGCAACAGTGAAACAAAGCTCGAATTTTCCACAACTTCTCAAACCCTCCATTATAACCAAAGAGCACTTACTAAAGGTTCTCTCCAAAATTAAATATACATCATCTGTGGGGCTTGAGAAAATATCCATTTGCCTTGTAAACATTACAAAACATTCCCTAGTGGACCTGTTTCAATAGTTATTTAACCTGAGCTTAGCCACTGATTTTATCCCTGATGTATTGCAGACAGCTGCTGTGATGCCACTTCACAAAGGTGGACAAATCACTGACCTCTGAAACTACAGCCCTATTAGCCTGACTTGTTTCATCAGCAAATCTATATAACATATCACAACTGACCTCATTAATAATTATATAAAAAAATCTTATAAGGCTTGATTCCCAGCAATTCAGCTTTGTTAAGGGTAGACCTTGGCTAATTAATCTTATCAACTTCTTTTGAGAGAGTAACACAAGCTGTGGACAGCAGACATGATATTAATACAACATACCTTGACTTGAAAGGCTTCTGAAACCATATTATATGTTAACATCATAAAAAGATTATGAGTTCCAAAATTACTCATACATATTTATGTGGATAACAAATTAGTTGAGGGATAGAACCCATGTAGTGAGGATGGCACATAGGTCTTCATTAAACTTAAAGGTGATCAATTGTGTTCTTCAGGGCTGTGTGCTGAGACCACTACTATTTTGTATCTAGTTGATATTTCTCCAAATAACAAATGGGAATTTCAGGCTAAACAAGATAATGAATGACTACAAACTCAAATGGGATCAGGTACATTCAGGGTGGTATGGTCTAATTAACCTGGACAAATATATGCTAAGATCCTGAATTTTCAAGATGCTTACAAAATACTACCTGCTGCTAAAAAGAAGAAATAAGTGTTCAGCTGGAGAGGTCATAAAATTCTCTTAACTCACGATCTTCCCAAACAAATCAAATTAGATAGGCAGAAGACCACACCATTTTGTAAATACTTGTTGGAAAAACATACTGAATTCAGGATAAAATTACCTAGCAGTACAACTGGAATGGCAATAATCAGTCTATCCAAACACTATCCAAAGCAAAACCAATCTTCATGTATCTGTTTAAATTTTCACCAGATTTAAGTCTTGATGAATAATACCGGTGAATTTCTTAATTTACTTTTAGGGTCAGCTGCTTGAGCAACAATTACTGAGGTTGACTTTGTGTGCCATTGAGTGATTCCTGTCAGTATGTCCAGCTATCTCCATATTTTGTGCAAATAGGGGTGGACATTACTGTCTTCAGTGATCTATTACTAAGTTTTACTCACTGTTTTCTAGTCAGACTAATTTTACTGGATGAGTTTCTTTGTCTTATACATAACATGTTACATTAGCATTATAATATGAAGCTCAAATTGCAAGTACAAGTCATTTTATAAGCTTTATTTTTAAGTAATGCAGTCTAACTGCTTGAAAAACTGCTATTTAAATTGATCATCTCTAATATTAGTGTCATTTTTTATTCTTAGTAGAATGTTGCATGCACCTGTTATGTAGTTTAGCTATACCTAAATAAATTCTGTTTATACTGAACCTTAAATATATCAGCATTTCAAACAAGTTCTGTAACACAACACCTGTGAGCTTCATTAAATGTATATAGTCTTTCAGGTTAACCTAATTTCCTCATTATAAATAGCTATTTTTTCTACTCTACATTTAATATAAAGTTAAATGAAATTTACATTATAAATGTATTGTTACTAATAACACCAAAAAGGGCAGCCACAGTGTTCAAAAACGACCACAGATAATGAAAAAGAACACTGCAAGCAGCAAATGGACACCAACCAACTTGAAAAAATCCATTTAATTCTCAATACAATTTTTAAATGGATTGAGTGCTTTCATCCACATGGAACAGGGACTTCATCAGAATCAAAGTAAACAACATTGCCAGCTTGTTTATATGGTAATTAATGAATGGCATCACAAAAATATTCAAACATTTAAAGGCACCATCCTCATTCATTATAAAACACATGACTAAATAATCCAACTAGTGTAAAGTCGTAAAATAATATACATTATGATTTAAAATATGTATTCAATGTTACTAAAAATGTATTCTTAAAAAGTAATAATAAAATATGAATAATACACTGGGCCGGATTTATGAAGGCTTGCACGGAGTCTAAGATTAGTGTAAGACAGCAGACAGACAATATGTCTGCTGAGCGATCCAGCAACAGCTGGCAGGGGCGTGCATGAGAGCTTCTAAAGCTACTCTTGCACGGACAGTGTTATGGTATGCAAATTACCTCATTTGCTGCTGAAAGCTATGCAAATGAGGTAAATTTGTGATCCAGGAAACACTAACCTGTCCGTGTAAGAGTAGTGTTATTTGCAGAAATGTACTCCATTGGTAATGGAGTACCATTCTGCAAATAGCTAAACGGAGCTATGACAGCTCCAAATAAAGGATGCATCTAGTTGAGGAAGCATGCCAATAGCCAAATATAAGGCCATTGGCATTTGCAAATGTTGTAAATCCTTAAAATCCATTTTTTCCTCAATCTCCGATCTTTAATCATAGTGCAGTGCTGCGCAAATGTGCGGTGCTTTACATAAAATGAAAAAAATTGAAAAATAGCCAAAATGGGCATTTTTATTAAAAAGCTTGCTCTGCCATGCAGGTGAATGGCAGGCTGAAAACAACATGGCCACTGAGTAGTGGTTGCTAAGGGGGGGAAGCTCAGTGTGAGAGATGTAACCAAGCATTAGTAGGCAATCCTATGCAAATGAGGATAAGGATAGTGAATCCCAATTTTCCCCGGCATGTGAGCCATGTCTCTAGAGTGTAAGTGTAGGAGTAGGGGAGTAGTAGAGTAGAAGATAGGTGACATCATGAGGGGGTATGTCTGAAAGACTGTAAGCTTATTGGGGTACAGTGGCTTGTGTTTGCCCTATGTTGCTCAGGATTGCAAGAAGAGTGTCTACAGTTGTCCTAGCTGAAAACAAGAAACCAACGGTGTACACCATGGATATATCTCAAATTTCTTGCAAACGGGCACACAGCATGTGCGCACGTGTGCGCATGTGTGCGCTTGTGTGCACACGTGTGTGCTTGTTTGCACGGCGCTGCCCCTTGTGGAAACAGAAAGGGAAAAGGAAGGAATAGAAGTAGTAGGAAGTTAACCAAGGAGAACTAGCAGAGCTGCCAGGTGAAATATATCAGAATCAGCCAATTACACAGGCAGTAGACTAGCCCAGCCCAGCCCAGCACTTTAAACTCTGCAAACAGCAGTCTACCCTGTTTTTTTCCCAAGAACTCTGCAACACTGCAGTATACAAAGAGTGAAAACTTAAAAAGCTTAAGTCAGACAAAATGTTAGGGGCTGCTATTGCTATCATAAAACAACATGTGCAAGATGCTGATGGTGGTGATGTTGTGAATGCTGCTGAGCAGCCCACAATGAGGAGATGGAGAAGAGTGTACAGACCCAGGGTATCCTACCAGGGACTACATGAACTGGAGATAGTGGAGTGCTATAGAGTGGACAGAGACCTCCTGCAGCAAATTGTTGAGCTGTGCCGGCCAAGCCTCACACACAGAACCAACAGAGGGAAACCCATCCCAGTGGATACCAAGGTATGTGTTGGCCTATGAATACTAGCTACAGGTACCTTCCAGAGACCAACTGGTGATATGATGGGGGTTTCACAGGCATCAGCATCCAGGGTACTGCACCAGTTCATGGATGCCATGTCAGCACATGTCAGTGAGCACGTATATTTCCCCAATTCCCGTGAGGCATTGGCCAGCAATATGCGTCTTTTCCACCAAATAGCAGAATACCCTGAGGTAGTGGGTACAATAGACTGCACGCACATACACATCAAAGCACCACTCGGTGAGCGGGGTAGGGTCTACATCAACCACAAGGGCTTACCCTCCATCAACTGCCAGGCCGTGTGTGATGCCCAGGGCATAATAATGAATGCGTGTGCTGGCTGCCCTGGAAGCTATCACGATTCCCACATCTGGCATCTGATGCAGCTGTACCTGAGATTTTCCAGTGGGGACATCCCTGACGGTCACCTAGTGGGGGATGCTGGATACGCACTGGAGCCGTGGCTGATGACACCCATCAGAAATGCACACACACCCAAACAAGAACTCCATAATGAGGCACACGCACAAACAAGACACATTATTGAGTGTGTGTTTGGGATGCTCAAGTCATGGTCCCGGTGACTGGACACATCTGGTGGAGCCTTGCAGTACTCAACAACTACATGTACCCAAATTTTCATGGTATGTGACATGCTACACAATATGATCCTGTGAAAACAGCTGCAGCAGGAACAGCATGGGGCAGGGCCAAACAGCCCCCCCCATGCCAAGGCCTGCACAGGCACAGCATGACTTGGAGGAGGAACAACCTGAGCCTGCCCCAGTAGGCAGAAGGAGGCGTGCCCAGTATGTCTTGGCCTTGGTAAAGAGGCAACGCATAGCACCTATACTGACTCATTAGGAACCCTGGAAATGACACCTCTCTCTGACTCACACATACAATAAAAGGGATGCCTAACTTGACATTACCTGTTTTTAAACATGTATAGGTAGTGTACTATGTGCATCCGACATAGGCAGCCCTGCAGCACCACATGAGGCATGATTGTCCTATTTTCAGCAATATAAAGCAGTGCTAAGCACATTTTACCACTATTTAGCATATTTAAACACAATTGCGTGGAGCTGCACACTGCGCTAACTAGCGCAACATCAGTCAACGTTGAGCAATGTTGGGCAATGTTGGGCAAAGTCGGGCAAGGTTGGGCAAAGTTGAGCAAAGTCAGGTAAACACGCTCACACCTGCTTTACTGTTCCTTTAGCAGTCTGGTCTGCCCAGCAGGAAAATAAAATGCAGTGACAGGGCTCGAACTCAGGATACTGTGCACTATAGTCATAGTACTGAACCACTAAGCCATGACAACATTTCACTGGCACAGACATAGCAGGAAAATTGTAGACTAACACAAACACAAACAAATGCTGTATCATGCCTTCTGAAGAGGCATATGAGTAACTTCCCCCCAGGCCTATGCAGACAGATAACAGCAGGCCAGGCAGTGTGATGTGGGTTCGGTAGGCTATGAAGTCACAAACTAATATACGTGAAATTAGAAGCTAAGATCCGTAGTACAGTAGTATGCCTCAAGCCAGTACAATAGGCAACAGCACAGACTGAAATTGAGTACCTGACATAGCTGTGCAGGCCTAGCAAATGTGTATAAGTGTCAGGTGAACCCCTCATCCTATGTACACCCACAGTAACAATCAGGTGTGCACCCCCGGGTAGAAATGTACAACTAATAGCTGTCCCCCCTGTATGTAGAAATGTTGATACGTCTATGCAAAGTGACTCATGGAAGCCCTGCAGGCAAAGTGTGCTTCCTGTCGATGTACAACACAAAGGTGACCCCTGAAGTAAAAACCAACTTAATTTTTCACACACATATAGTATATATGTCCATACTGGGCATGCTCACACACTTAAACAAATTTAGCAAATTTCAGTCAGCAACATACTGAAAGGTCATTCTGGGCATGCTCACACACAAATAAACGAAGCAAATGTCAGTCAACAACATACTGAAAGGTCATACTGGGCATGCTCACACACTTAGGCCATGTCTGAGTACAGCAGTGGGCCACACATATCTGGCAGTTGCAGTTCTTACCCCAGAAACTTGTCACTATTCACCAATCCTGCCTTGCGCACACAGTTATATGAAAACAGACCCATATAGTATATTGGACTCCTGTTATAATCAAACTATGTACTACAAGCACTTAAGTTGTTCAAAGAAAGTGAAAATTCAAAGAAGATCAATAAATCTCCGATCAGTATCATCAATAAACAATGAGCACTCCTAACATTATCCAATCCATGTTCTGGCAAAAATTATCAAAGAGTCCATAGAGAACCATGAAGCTTTCTTTCGCTATGTCATAAATATCAATGTAAACTCATATATGCTCTGAGTCAGTGAAAACTGTAAATGAATACATGCACATGACTGACATTGCCAACATCTTGTCAGACAGGTTCATTCATATTTACCCCCCTCTCACTGACAAAAGGGCCCATTATCATACCTGGAGATTGTGAAAATCTAGAAATCACATATACAATGGTTAAACAGCTCTTTCCAAACCTAAAAACACGGAGTCTATGGGATGACATGGTTTCCCTAGCTGTGTCATATGTGAACTCCAAAACAAACAGACCGTGCACCTGAACAGTATGTTGAGACTCACCATCTGTACAGGATATGAAACTGTTGAATGGGTTACAGCAACGTTTGGCACACTCCACAAGTGTTGGTGTACAACAGACCATAGGAACTATAGTCTTATAAGCCTATTAAGCCTGATCTGCAAGGCCATGGAGTCCATCATGATGGAACTCATAAAGAGAGCTATTGGGAGCCTACAAACACCCAACCCTACCTATTTTGGTTTGGTCAGGGGCAGATCATGGTTCCCAAACCTGCTAGACTGTTTTCAAGGCAGTCACCCAGGACATACATCAATGAAATGAGCTACACATGTCCCACATAGACCTTGAAAAGTCCTTTTTCAACATCCCAGACACATGTCATATCCACAAAATCAACAACCTGTGCATAAATATGTATGTCATCTGATGGATTGCCAACTGGGGTACAGAACAGATAGATCCCACAAGGTAAGAATTGTGGTCTCCTGTTCAAGCTGGTAACAACTGCTGTCCCCCATGGTTCAGTGCTGGGACCCATCCTGTCTGGTGTATACTTTTCAGAAATACAGTCAAACACACGAGGGCTGTATTTAGCAAAGTTTGTGGATGACTGCAAAAAAGTTGTCATAATCGATGTTTGGGACAACAGAGACATCCTTAAAAAGGGTCTCAGTCAGACAGATGTGGTATCAAAATTATGGCCTCGAGCTAAAGTCATACAAATACCAGATAGGTGCCAATACCCTAAATATGGAGGTGATAATAAGGGATCTATGGACACGTGGATAGTCATCTCTACTTCCAGAAACACATTCACAAAGTGGTTAGATAATCATGCTATGTGTTCCCACAAACTGCCAAGGTCTTTGCATGTAGGTCAAAGGAGGTTCCCTCTACTAATCAGTCATCAGATCTGTCAGAGAGTACCAAAACACACTTGCAATGAATCTGACTAGGCACCTTCAGCAGCTGGAAAGACCACTGAAGTACCGCAACAAGAGGATTACTGGCCTCAAACAGTTGCCGCATGCAACAAGACTGAATTTAACTCAATCTGTACTCTGTTGCATACTGTCTACTCAGGAGAGCTCTGCCCAAAAGACAGGTCCATGTCCAATGCACAACTGATGTACATGCGCTATCTGAGGTAAACCCAAGCTCACTGTGCCACATGCTCTAGGGATATCATCATCACAACATTAAATAGAACATGTTTTAAGGATACATTACTAACTCACAGACTTCCCTTGCTTTGGAACAGGCTCCCAACTGACATTAAGCCGAGTCCCTCACTGACACTCTTCCAGAGGAGCCTTGATAAGTGTATTTGAAACTGAACTGTCACACCATGGATCACTTCATCAGCTCTACTACACAGAGGCCTAGGGAACTAACTCCATGTGTGGTGGATAGCTGCACACTGTGGCCATACTAATATATGCCTTCAGGCAGATAGCCTATTACCTACCTATGTACATTATATATATATATATATATATATATATATATATATATATATATATATATATATATATATATATACACACACATATATATATATATATATATATATATATATATATATATATATATATATGTGTGTAGGGGGAACACAGTATAATAAACCAAAGATGGATGGGCAGAGATGTGTGTAAGAGTGTGACCATGACAGGGAGCCATTCCGGACTGTCCCACCCAGCACACATCCCAATGGTACGAAAGACATGAGGTGCACATCTCTCCCGCTGTACATAACAGCCACCAGTATCTGTAAGCATTACAGTGTATGTGGTCCATGTGCCTGTTGTACAACATGTCTGTACAATGAAGTACACATCTTCTATCTGTAGACATGTACCTGTCACATAGATTCATAGGTATGTAGTAGACTATCTCCACTAAGGCATATATCAGCCTATGCAAGTTGTGCAGCTTTCACCACACCATTGGGTAGTCTCCCAAAGCCTAGTTCTAATAGTTAGTACCCTAAGCCCCTTTCTAGTGGGGCTGCTGATGTGATGCCTGGCATGAATTTTATGTTTCCCATCCACTCATCAAGGTTCCAGTTGAAGAGTGTCAGTGAGGGGTTCTGTCTGATGTACAATGGGACTCTGTTCCACAGTAAGGCAAGTGTCTGGGATGGTACTCTATCTCACCAGCATGTTGTATTCATTGTTGTGATGAGGTTCATATCCCTGGAATATGTAGGGCGACTCAATGTTGTTATCTGTAGATGGAGCATGTTCAACAGTTATGTGTTGGACATGGCTCTGTATGTTAGGCAGAGTGTGCCTCTGAGTAGGCGGTACGCAACAAAGAACAGATTTAGTTTTACCAGTTGTGCTGCATAACACAACTGTTTGGGGCCAGTAATCCTCTTGGTGAGATACCTATGAGGTCTCTACAACTGCTGGATATGCTAAGTCGAATACATCCAAAATGATGCACTGTACTCAATGATGGATCTGATGACATAAGGGTAAAGTGCCAACACTACCTCTTTGGATCCTGATGCAAACCCTTTGTTGATTAGGTGGGCCACATAGGATCTCCCAATCACTTTGGCAACATGGTTGTCAAAGGAAAGATGACTATCTACTTGTGTCCCCAGATCCCTTATCACCTTGTCCTTTTTAAGGGGGTAACACCTATGTGGTAGTTTGTGGGTATTTTGTTTTCAACAAAGAGGATCACTCTGCATTCCTCCACAGTGAGCTTGAGGCCATGATTCTGACATCACACATCTGTCTCATAGAGTCCCTTCTGGAGAATATGTCTGTCTTCCGGGGAATCTATTATGGCAAACACTTTACAGTTCCCAGCAAACCTAGTCAACCACAACCCTCCCGTGTTGGCATGTACATTTGAGAAGTCTATACCAAACAGGAGGGACCCCAGGACTGAACCCTGGGGGACACCACTCATTACCGGTGTAGAGTCTGACATGTAGCCAGCAACTCTTAATATGTGGGATCTATCTGTGAGCCAGTTTGCAATCCATCTTGTGATGTATGGATTCATGGCCAGGTTGGTGAGTACATCTACGATACCTGACTGGGGAATGGTGTCAACGGCCTTAGCGAGGTATAGGTAGGCTGTGTTGAGCTCATTTCAATCATCTGTAGCCTGGGTAACTGTCAAAGAAATCCTCCCAGTTCAGGAGGTGTGGTCTGCATTTGACGAAGCCAAACTGGGTGTGCTCAACTGTGTGAAGGTTCACAATCTCTGTATTGTTGACTTCCATTATGATTGGCTCCACTGCCTTGCAGAACACACTCATCAGGCTCATAGAGCATGAATGCTAAGGAGTTTTTGTGGCCCCACCCCTGTGGAGTGTGAAGAATGTTGCTGTGCAACATTCTATGGGTACACATCCTGTAGAGAGAGGTGTAGGTATCCTTGATGAATATGGATACATCTTCACCCTATGTGCTAGGATTCAGGTTCTGATGCTGGAAGGTATGGAATGAGTAGTATCCTGGTAGTGCTAGTGTGCTGTCTGGAGCCTTGAACTAGGTTTCTGTTACTGCACAGATATCAATATTCTCCATAATGACAAGTGCCTTGAGTGTGTGCATCTGGAGGCTGAGACTTCTGGCAATGAGTAGCATTTAGCTCACTTTGTGGTTATTTGTGTTGTTTACAGGGTTTGGTTTGTCCTACGTGACCGGTGTTCCACACATGAAGTCAGCGCCTCATTGGTCCCATCTGACCATAAGCTAATTACCCTACACATCCACATTCTGGACCCACACCCCAATTAAGGAAACCATGTTAAAAAATGTCTCCAAAGCCAACTTCATGCTTCTTAAGACAGAAGTGCTGAACTGCAGGACACCCATGCAGATGGACAATACAGTTACGACTACTGAATCCTTCACAATTGCACTTTATAAGCACTTACATGACTGCATGCATCGTGCTATCCCAAACAGAACCAAGACGCTATCCTCCAAGAAAAGGAAGCCAATCTGGTGTTCCCCTGCCATAAACAAACTGCACAACAGAAGGAAGAAACTGTTGCAAAAGAGGGTGAAATCCCATGAGGGGAGGAGCTCCATGGTCAACATCAGTGAGAAGCTGTGATCCCTGATAAAATCCTCCAAAGCTAGTTATGAAAACAAAATCGACACTGATTCTAAAGACAACCACAAAGCATTCTATAGCTATGACAAGAATCTCAATGGCAACACTCAGATCTGCTCTGAGTTACAGCACAATGGCACTAAATATACAGACCCAACTGATATTGCCAACATCCTGGCAGATAGGATCAGTGCTAACTTTATCCCCCTCTCACCCATGAAAGAGCACATCTCTATAATGGAAGACTGCAAAGTTGCTGTCATCATGGCTGCACAGGTAAAAAACATTCTCCAAAGCCAGGAACACAGCATCCATGGGACCAGATAACATCCCAGGCTGTGTTCTACAC
The DNA here is from genome assembly GCF_019279795.1 of Protopterus annectens. NCBI lineage: Eukaryota > Metazoa > Chordata > Ceratodontiformes > Protopteridae > Protopterus > Protopterus annectens. The sequence goes on along the minus strand of NC_056733.1, from coordinate 1,754,081,776 downwards.
AAACTACAGAACGAACAGGCACCACTCCTATGTAGGCTTTGTGACTGCTGAATGGTGCACAGCAACGGTTATCCCACTACCCAAGGGGGAGCCACCATGGACCCCAGGAACTAGCGCCCCATTAGCTTGATGAGCCTGCTCTGCAAGGCCATGGAATGTATCATCATATAACTTATAAAAAAAGACATTGGTAATCTCCAAACTCTGGACCACAACCATGTTGGGTTTGTAAAAGGCAGATCATGTCTCCTAAACCTGATAGACATCATTGAAGCAGTCACCAGAACCATAGACAAGGGTAAGGTGGTTCACACAGCCTATGTAGATCTTTCCACGGCTTTCAACACCATCCCTCACTCTGGAATTATAGATAAACCCACTAAACTAGGTATAAATCGCCATGAACTACAACATAGGTGGTAGTATACTTAACACTGAAAGTGTGATAAGAAACCTTGGGTCACAGGTGGACAGTGGACACACCTGTGATGATCACATCCCCACAGTAGTCAGGAAATCCTTCTACATGGCACACCTCATCACAAAAGGTGTCTCATGCAGAATAGAAGAGGACATTGTTCCCCTCTACTCATCACTGACTAGATCCATAATAGAATACAATGCCCCTTTTGCTGTGTACCTCACAAGACATCTACAACAACTGGAAAGCCTGCAGAAATACCTCACAAAGAGGATTAGTGGCCTGAAATACATGCCATACACAGACCGTCTCAAAATGCTCCAGCTGTACTCTCTCGCATATCGCCTACTCAGAGGTGATCTCTGCCTAACATACAAAGCTATGTCAAACACAGAGCAGTTGGACCTGCTCCACGCAAAACACTCACAATCCCTCTTATCTTCAGCCCCAAAACCCAGAGTGAAATACAAAAGGAAGGGGTGTATCCATTTACCTTATGGATACCCACACCTTCAAGTTAGTGGCACAGCATGAGGCCTTGGAGCACATGCAAGTGCAACTAACATTGGGCAAAGCTGCTTATCAGATTGTAGCCTGCTACAGATCACCTACCTTGTCTCAGGAACCTCACTCAGTATTCCTGGGAACACTGGAAAATATAAAGGTCCTACCAAACACTATTATATGAGGAGATTACAACTACCCAAACATTGACTGGGAGAATTACTCGTGTACAACATCCTTTGCCCAATGCTTCCTAGAGTTTAAAAACTCAAATGCCCTGGAACAGCTGGTCACCAAGCCCACTAGAGGTGACAACATACTGGACCTGATCATCACCAACATGGGGTATCAGTGTTCCGCACCAGAGATAAACCCCTTGCTGGTAATATCAGACCATAAAGTAATCAGACTGGACATCCACATCCCACCCCCCCAGTCAAGGAAACCACAGTGAAGACATTTTCAAAAGCAAACTTCACACTTCTAAAGACCAAAGTGGAAAGTTCCAAAGCCCCCTTGCTATAGGATAATGCTATACAATCTGCAGAATCATTTAAAGTGCATTCTATGAGCATCTACAGGGATGCATGGATCGAGACATCCCAAATAAAACCAAGATGCACTCCTCCAAAAATAAGAAACCGATCTGGTGGTCATTGCCCATAAATAAGCTATACAACAGAAGGAGGAAACTAACACATGATAATGAAAACTTCACAAAAGGAAAGGCATCACTGATCATTATTAGGAAGAAACAATGATCACTCATAAAATAATCCAAGGCCAGTTTCTAAAGACAAATTGCCAAGGAATGTAAGAATAACAACCACAAAGCCTTTGTTAGCTATACCAAACATTTAGGTGGCAACTCTCAAATATGCTGTCAGCTACTGCAAAATGACAAAAAAATACACTGAACCAACTGAAATTGCCCACATCCTGGTGGACACGTTCAGTGCAAACTTCAACCCCCCCATCCCCAAAAGGGCCTGTGTCCATTCCAGAAGAATGCAGAGCCCCAGACTTCATGGACATTCAGGTAAAAACAGCCCTCTCCAAAGCTAAGAACACAGCATCAATGGGACTGGACGGTGTCCCAGGCTGCGTCTTACACCAGCCCCAAAAGGAACTACACCCTCACCTACATTCACTGTCCAGACTCAACCTTACCACAGGCTATGTAACCAAAGAATGGCATACAGCAAAAGTCATCCAGCTCCACAATGGTGGTGCCACAACAGAACCTGGAAACTATTGCCCTATAGGCCTACTCAGCCTGGTCTGCAAAGCTATGGAGAAAATTATCATGGAACCCATAAACAGAGACTTTGGGAACTTCCAGACACTGGACTCTACCCAATTTGGCTTTGTTAAAGGCAGATCCTGCTTCCTAAACCTAGTTGACTTCTTTGAAACAGTTACCAAGGACATAGATGGAGGTGAAAGTAGTCCACACAGCCCACCTGGACCTCACTAAGGCCTTTGACACCATTCCCCACTCTGGCATCATGGACAAGCTTACCAGCTTGAACATTAACCCCTATGTCACAGGATGGGTGGCCAACTGGCTCACAGATCAAACACACATGGTCAGAGTTGCGGGTGCCATGTCCGACTCTAAACCAGTCACAAGTGGCATCCCACAGGTCTTGGTCCTGGGACCCCACCTGTTCAGTAGATACTGCTCAGAGGTACAGGCAAGCATGGGAGGAGTATGGCTGACCAACTTTGCAGATGACTGCTAACTGTGGTCCATAATTGACTCTACGGCTGGCACAGACATCCTCCAGAAGGGTCTTACAGAGACATATACCTGGTGTCAAAACAATGCCCTCAAGCAGAATGCCAAAAAATGCATAGTCATCCCCTTTGGATAAAACAAAGTGCCCACAAATTACCACATAGGTGGTAATCCAGTATGTACGGAAAATGTAATTATGGACCTGGGGACCCAGGTAGATAGTAAACTCTCCTTTGATGATCACATTGCCAAAGTGTTTAGAAATTCCTTCTATGTAGCCCACCTAATGTAACCCACTTTGTCAAGTCTGATGATGTCACTATCCTACAAATATATCTGTGGAAAGGAGAATTTCCAGTAATGTGTATAGTGCGTTGTGTAAATGCGTACTGCTCTAGTGTCATAAAGTAGTTAGGTAGGGGTTTGAATCCTGCACTTGCCAACTGTATGAGAGTGTGAGTGTGTGTTTCCTTGGAGAGGAGCAAGCTTTTTGAAAACTACTGAAACAACTTAAAAGTGGTATACTCATCTTTGTCAAGTCTGATGATGTCACCATCCTACAAATATACCTGTGGAAAGGAGAACTCCCAGTAATGTGTATAGCACGTTGTTTACATGCGTACTGCTCCAGTATCATAAAGTAGTTAGGTAGGGGTTTAAATCCTGCACTTGCCAAATGTATAAGAGTGTATGTGTCTCCTTAGAGAGGAACAATTGCTTTGGAGACTACTAAAACAGCTTAAAAGTGGTATACTCATCTTTGTCAAGTCTGATGATGTCACCATCCTACAAATATACCTGTGGAAAGTAGAACTCCCAGTAATGTGTATAGTGTGTCGTGTAAATGCATATTGCTATAGTATCATAAAGTAGTTAGATAGGGGTTTGAATCCTGCACTTGCCAACTGTGTGTGTCTCCTTGGAGAGGAACAATTGCTTTGGAGACTACTAAAACAGCTTAAAAGTGGTATACTCATCTTTGTCAAGTCTGATGATGTCACTATCCTACAAATATACCTGTGGAAAGGAGAACTCCCAGTAATGTGTAAATGTGTATTGCTGTAATATCATAAAGTAGTTAGGTAGGGTTTGAATCCTGCACTTGGTGACTGTGTGTGTGCAATACTGTTGATCAATGTATCATGGGTTTTGCTTTTACTACTGTATGACATATCACAATTACAACAGTATGTGCATTACACGTCAGGTAGCTGTGTGGCAAATACATATACATACATGTGACCTCAATTATTTCATAGGTGGGAACCCTGCTTTCTCCATGAACACATCTGTTATCTTTGCCAGAGTGTGCTGCCGCTTTCCAGACCTTAGGTCACATCTGTATGCTTGTGACAAGCCTAGCCACTGCAGTTTTCCCTGGCCTACGTCATCCGTTTCACATACACTCATTACAGTTTCTATTGAATAGTGTGAGTGAGGGTTTATGCCTGAGGTATATTTGAAACCTGTTCAAAAGCAGCAAAGTCTGTCAAAGATGGCTATATATTTTAGGTGTGCAACAACCTTTGTGGATATGCATGCAGACCCCTTATTGCTTATGTGATCCAAAGAGGGATTTCCAAAACCCTTTGGAAATGTGATTATCAAAGGAGAGATGACTTAACACATGGCTCTATATATACATCGGTACCTGTTCCACATTTTGTGGGCTACTACCCATGTGGTACTCTGGGTATACTATGTTTTGTAAAAGTGGATGACTATGCTTTATTTGGCTTATAGCTTTACAGCATGGGTTTTACACCAGGTATCTGTCTCTATGATACCCTTTTGGAGGATGTGTGTGTCATTTGGAGAATGCATTATAGCCCACAGTATGCATTGCCAAACGTGGCCAGACATATCCCTACTGTGTTTTCTTGTACCTAAGAAAGCTATATGCCAAACAGGAGTGGTGCCAGGACTGAGTGCAGGTGAATACCACTTGTTACCGGCATAGAATAGTACTTGAAGGCTGCAAATGTTGCTGTGTGTCCTACATCTGTGTGTCAGTTGTCAAGCCATCATGTAACAATTGTTTATGGGCAGGCTGTTGAGGTTATGTATACTACCAGAATGCAAATCAATGACAGATAGTAACAACAGTATCACCCACAGCACAGTGTCAAACCGTGTCATACACACGTGTACTCACATTCCAAAATGTGTGTAGTACAATGCATACTGGCCACCAATAGAAACTATGGAGTGTTAACACTGTCTAATACAGGGCATGTCACTCTGCCCATGTGTCCAATATGCACGTACATGCAGACAGTGCACCTCAACCATGTTCACAAATGTACACCTGCAAATCTGTGCTGCACACATCCCACACTTACTGTCCACTCTATGACACATGATGACAAAACTACACACATCAGCCAAGTGGCACATGGGCAGACAATACACAATTGGAATAAACACTGGTGTAAACAATACTACATTGATAATTATAGCTTTAATGCATCATGCCTGCTCAGCTACACCTTCAAGGATATCATTACACTTTACTGCTGACAACATGCTACACATTAAAACATTGCTATAATGTAAGAAAGTCACCCTGTGCATCATCACTATGTTAGCCTGTTCCTACATCAATGTTACAGATGACAGGAGGTGGCACAGGTTTCATCATATGCACAGGGTGTGTTGTTGATTTGCCAGAGGCCTACATTGAGCCATACAATCAACATTGTGTGAGTGTGTGTGTGAGGGCCAAGAGTACTGTTATGGGCCAATATGGATGTAATGTGTGCGGGTATGTGTTTGCCCTAGGTGTCTGGTTTATGTGTGTATGTCTGCATGCACACAGTTCCACCATGTGGCTGCCATATATGGGGATTTGTGGGACAGCTACAGACTGTACCTGACAGGCTTTACAGATCATCTCTGGCCACGGATACGGGACCTGTGCCTGGCAGGGGTGCTACAGACAGTATCAGGTACTAATCCAGACTGGGTACTATCCTCAGAGGTTAACATATGTCCACTGGATCCAGGTCCCTGCTGTGACTGGCCAGAGCCACGTGCACGTGGTCTTCTAGGATGGTCTATGGACAGCCCCCCCAACATTACTGGGGCTGGTACTGGCACTACAGGACTGCCTATGACTTGATGGATGCCCACGGCGACTGCCAGCTGATGATGTTGCTGGCATACGTCCATGTTGACGTCTCAACTGTCCCGCACTTTCCAGACACATGGACATGACACTGTGTAGGACATCCAATGTCTCACCCCAACGTCTATCAATGACCTCAGTGTAATTACGTATGGCACCTGCTAGGTCACAGATACTGTCATTTACAGAGGTATTATGAGCCCTCTGTGCCCTTAGTCCCTGTCTGGTGTACCGCTCCATACGTGCCTGTGCCTCCATGACAGCCTGGAACATGCGTGTGGTTGTAAGAATTGTGGCACGTCTGCCAGGGGCATGATGACCAGCAGTGCTGTTACGAGAACCCCTCGGCATCTGCTATGTGGTACCATTCCATACATCTGGCCATGGCTGCTATGTCCTGATGCATGTGCCATAGATACAACACTGTCCTGGCCAGTGCCAACTGTACACTGTCCCTCTGCTAAGGGCATCGGTGATGATGGATGTACAGGCAGTATGACTGTGTGCATGGATGGGGTGGAGACTTGTGTACTGTCAATTGGTGGCCCAACAACAGACCCTGACAAACCTGCCTGTGCTTCAACACACCTATCCTCATTATCACTATCTGTGTCAGTGACATCAGGTTCCCTGCTGCAATGAACCAGCCCCACCTCAGCACCTGTGAGAGGCAAACAAGAAATACACTTTAAGACCTGTACATGATGTCAGACCATGTGCACACATGCACACGCACATGCACATGCACAAATACACTCCTCACTAAAGCAGACGGACACACACACAGACACACAGGCACACACACACACACCACCAGCAATCTCAGAACATACTCAATAGCAGTTGATGGTGGGGTACAGTATCACAAGCAAAACAGTCATATCACACATGTCAGCATGCAGGACATGTGTTGCTCAACAGCATGCAGTGCAAGTGTAGACAGCCCTTGTTACTAACAGTATACATGGCTTTGATGCATGTGTTTTGTTGTTCGGTGATTGGCCTCCCTCTGGATTGCAATGCATACTTGGACACAACATTGCTGTGCAAGTATTCAAAACTCTGTAATGTACTGTGCACCATCACTCACAGGTCTACATACCATAGCTGTATGTGTATCTGTGTGTCACATAGATATCCAATTCTGATTAGAGCCTCTGTGTCTTTAGCAAATAATTGTGGACACAGTTTTAGCTCATGCATGATGTGTATACACACAAGATCAGTGGTGCATGTATAACTGATGGAATACCATTGCTCCACATACCCAATGTACAGTAGTTATGGTGAGTGTAGATCATATTGTGGACATGTCAGTGTCATCCATGACATGGCATGCTAAAACACAACTGCAAATTTAAACATCACACATACCCAATGTGTGTCATATGACCTAGCCACTCAATAGCATCACAAGACATATATGTGTCAGTTGTGCAAATGGTGATTGGTATGCATATTGTTTACAGGTGCATATGTTTGCACATACACACCATTGAGGTGTATAGCAATGAAAGCTACGTGTAGCACTGTGGTTACAATAATTGGATAGGGTGTAGTACTATAAGCCATCATCATGAAGCATCATGTGGTCACTCAAAGCTACAAATGTGTCCCAAACCAGCACCTGTCATGCTGTACCGGAACTGCACTACCATGGCTACATTCACCATTTCACAACCAGTTGTTACATGGGTTTGTAAGGAGGCCAATAAGGAGCATTCCCTAACATGAATGTGTTGTGTGTTGCAGAGTGTTTCACTGCCCCATGATAGGTCTCTACCCCTCAGGTATATTATGTGTGCTGTGTGGATGACATTTGGGATACTGGAGTGTGACTTTACAGAGGGTTTGTGAATCCTTCATGTGTAGCATGTTAACATGTTCTATGTATGACATAGTTGTGTATGTTATGTGCATGTTGTGTATTGACTCTGCCTATCCAATGGTCACTACAGTGTAGCCACATTTGTTTGAGATGGTCTGTGTATTGCATGTCTTTGAGGCAGCTAATCGCATTAGTGAGATGTGCATGGTCTCACAGTAAACATGCACAGCATGCATTATGGGTAGGTGTGTTACATGTGTATATGGCCTACACCTTAACTATGACATGCACTTTTTATTTGCAATAATAAATGTAGAACGCACTCACCAGCATCTGTCCGCTGCCTTGCTGTCACACCAGAAGGACCTACATAGATATGAGACAGTTTGTCAGTGGTGACAACTGTGGCATTGCTACTGTGGGTTTGCAATCTTACAGTAGAACAGTTTACATTCACAGGCCTACAGATTATGTTCCAAATGATCAGTATTGCACAACAACAGGCTCCACATCTTCTAACTACACAGTACACATCTCACATATGCATGATCTACCAATAGGGGTAACAGTAGTCTACAGATATGCCATGTTACCTGCATGTTCCATGTGTTCTTGCTGGGTGGCTCCAACCTCAATCATGGTAAATGTCTGCTGCTGTTGTTGTTGGGCAGGTGCCACCAGGTTCAGGAGCAGCTCCTCCACTCTGGTGAGGGGGGATGGATGTTAACCCCACCACCTGTTGCAAGCTGTTGTCTCCATACATCAGAAGCACACTGACGGACATGTCTAAGTAGATCACTGCAGTGGTGGCGTACCTGCTCATATGTCCGGTTATGCAGGCCTACCTCGTTTAGCCTCCAGACAACATCTTGCCACATTGCAGTATGCTCCTGCTGGCCTTGGCTGGTTCTGGAGAATAGTAGGCTGTAGTGCTGAATCATATAGCTGGTAAGAATCTCATCTTCAGCACTACTGTAGCTAGGATTTCTACGGTGTGCCATGATCCCTGGAAGACATAAAGAAAAGATATGCATGAGCAAGTCATATGGCACATTTAACATTATACAGTACAGATATCACTGAACTGCCATATATAGCAACCTATTAGCTGACTGAGATTAAACATTTTCACTAGCACTTATCACTGCTCACCCCACAACTGCTTCAAAGTGCCTGGCATGCTCTATATAATAAACCATGTTCTGCACAGCAAAAAAAAAAATCACTATATAAGACTATACAAGAGTACCTGGCATACTGTATGCAACACAATGCACCACCTAGCCACAGCAGATATAGATCAAGCCAATGCATAAAGAAATATGTCATCCATCACAATGTTTGTAAGGTCCAGTTACAGTATTACCATTATACCACACAGCTTGTTGATGGCAAACCCGTGGCCAAAATATGTGCACAGTTGTGAATATAGGTGGCATATTGCTGTAGTAAACTATAAATGTTGCTAGATATGCAGAGGACATGTTACAGGCATACGCACACACACATCAGACATAATTACAAGACACAAATGTATGGCAACCCAGATAAGCTTTACATGTGTACCATACAGTACTGTGTGTCAGTACTTACAAAGCCTTAAGCTTGAGGAATGTAATCTGTGATGACTACAGGGACCACACAAAACAGTGGTTCCAAGCAATGTGGACATACACCATACTTTGCTGTTTAGGCCAAGAGCTTCAAGCAGTACTACAGTACATACAGGATTTGGATTCAACATCAGTACCAATCAATAAGCATACATGTAGTGCTTTAGCCCCCAATGACACACCCCAGTTAACACCAAGGGACTACATCAGACTGTATGCCATAGTGCTTTATCTGTCTAGCAACAGTATACACAGTTTTTGCTGGGATCAAAGCAAGGACCCATAATACCATGACAGAAACAGTTTCCCATTAAGCTATCCCACAAATACACATCTTTGACATATTCACCATCACATTGACCATCACACTCAGTCAACATTACATAGAATCTATTGCAGCAAGTAGATGTGGGTGATTATGAGTATATATGACTCTCTCTCTCTCTGTATATATATATATATATATATATATATATATATATATATATATACACACATACATACATACATACACACACACATCCATTGGTGTACATATACATATAGGCACATATACAGTCCACCTTTCATGGTGGGAATATCAATTATACAAAGGATGTGAGGTATACAGCAATGTAATAATACTGCACAGTCTTGTGAGAAATGCATTGAAAGTGTTTGCAGCCCAGGTAGCTTTAGCAAGCCTCACTGGCTGCAACACTGCAAACTGAACAAAACACCCACAGTGTTTAACTACCACATGTCATATACCAGCACTGTATGCTGTCTTGTTTGTCACACACTAAAACCTACATACAAATATGCACATAACAACCTTCACCAACATATATATGTCCACCCTTCACAAACAGTTGCAATATGTCCCTTGCTCTATGCACATATACAGATGTTAATACATATGACACATATATATCTCTCTGTATGTGTGTCCCATACACACACAAGGTCCACACTGTTGTAAGTCCCTGGACATCACAGCTGAACTGTTGGGCCTTGCTGCAACATGAACAAGTGCCACATGTGAACGCACGGTAACATTAGAGGAGGTATATATAGCTCCAAATGCTAGATTAGCATACTAGCCTGGTACAGCAGTTGCCAATGCCACGCTACACTTTAATATGACTATCATGCATGTGTTACTCTGTCACACCCATGTTTATATAAATGTTTGGGCTAATCCCCCAAACAGCCATTGGCCACACTACTGTACAGAACACAGATAACATGGATCAGATGTTTGACATTTAATGCTGAGCTACACATTTCACAGTCATGTCCCACTGCCCACAGGTACACACTGAATTGTCCATGGCAGTAGTTAAGCATGACATCTGTGCATAGATACGTACTGCTGCCACATATGAATGGTTCACATTATGTAGAGTACTCTTCAAAAACATCTACTACATGCCAGTAAATACATATTTGTTACACACCTTTCCTTTGTATGAGTTGGTATTATTTATTTTTCTTTTTCCTTTTGCTTTTCACTGTCTCTCTCTCTCTCTCTCTCTCTGTCTCTCTCTCTCTCTGTCAGTCTCTGCAATAGAGTGATTGAGTTTGTTGGCAGCAATTACAACCTACTTTTATAGGTATTTGCACATGTGCATGTGATGGCCTCTGCACCAATTGGTGGTCACCATTTGCTAACTGCATGCAGCCTGCTGTGTGGTAATTGCAGTAATCACTGTCATTGCAACCCAATGCTATAAATTTCTAACTCAGGTAGGCGTGGCCCTTTCAGCTTTCCAAGATGGGGATCATGCTTGTTTGCTGTGGACATCATTGTTTAAGGCAGAAGGTTGGTATAGTTCTTATATCTGAAGCCAGGGGTGTAGCCAGTGATTTAAATGTTGTACTCAAACCTGAATGTTGCTGCTACCAGTACACACTTGTCAGTGTAGAATTGTACTCACCCCTCAAAATGCTAACCCAAGATACATGGGAGTATGTACTTTCTTTTCTAATTGTACAATTAACTGCCATACAAAACTAGTTATTGAGATGTATTCCTTTAGCACATGAATTGTTTGTGAACTGCTATACTGTGAATATTAATTTACTCACTTCTGAACAGTTTGTGCTTTTTTAGTGTTGACATTAGCACAGGCTGCTCAAGAAAACTGGACATATTTCAGTACTGAGTATGCCTACCTACATCCTTGGTAGACCCTGAACACACAGGTATATTCTACATTTGGGTAGGGGTGCAGAAGTACAGAGAACATTATGTATTATTGTGTGAATTGTATCTTGCTGGACTTAAAGGGTTGCTGTGTACCTGTTAGTTTATCAAGGCAAGTGGTTTGTCTGCGTAGCTCCCAACTGTGGACCTATCCACATGGTAGCCAGAAGTTAGCCTGTTATTCTTTGTCTGTGCACCACATTGGTCTTTTCAGCACTGGAACAATGGCATTGTTACAGTTGGTTGCTACCAGTACATGGCTACATCCTTTGGTATTTCAGTGTTGTACTCCTACATACGGGTATGCTTCTGGAACCCCTTCCAAAGCTATTTGCACAGTGTGTAACAGCAGAAAAGCTGATATGCCTGTGTGTTTCTGCCTCTGCCAGGCCTCTCAAACACTCAGGTACATATTTGAATAGACTCAGGGAAAAGTAGGTAAAAGTGAGGTACACCTTTAAAATATTAGTGCCATTAAGTTGAGACTTTGAGAGAACCAGAGCATATGGATTAATACACCTTTTCTGAAGTACAAGCAGTGTCTAACTCTTACTTATTGTCATTATTCATTAAGTGTAATTCACCACCTTTCTGGTCAACATCAGTACTTTTCAGAGGGATTCAGAGGGACACAGCTAAAATTTGTTTCAAAATCAGGAACATCCCTGAAAATTAGGCACAGTTGGGAAGTATGGCCTCTGCCCTAATCAGATATGCCAGTGTTTGTCCTGCTATGAAACTATGTGAGGGCTGTAAAGTGCTGCTGTAACATTATTTCCTGCTAGAATGGCTGCTTCTCTTATCACAGTCATGTAATGCAATTCCATAACAACTGCTGGTAAAGATCCACAGAACAAGTTGTGTGTTATGGCATTCCTATTTTTCCTTTACATTCAGTCACTCTGATGCATGACATATTTATTTCAGCACCAACTTGTTGTATATCTACCTTGGCTTAGTGGTACTTCATACAGTGTAGTTTGTACAAGGTGCCGGGTTCGAGACTGACAGAGGTGTTTTATTTTGCTGCTGAGCAGAACAAGGGCCCTCACATACAGAGTGACTAAGGCACTTTTAAGCAGTTGTAAGTGGGTTTCCGTGGGTTTGCGCGATGCTTAGCAATGCTTAGCTAAGCGCACACTCGCGGAAACCAGCTAACTACTGCTTAAAAGTGCTTACTCCCACTAACCCCCGCGCTCATTTCTTTAAAAGAAAAGAAAATGGGGAGATGGGAAAGTGGTGAAAAAGGGGCACAAAGAGGGAAAGACAGTAGGGAAAACAGCTTGGGATGTGCAGGATGGGTGTAAGGAAGGTCCATAGCTGCCCATTTCTTTAACAGCAACAGCTGTGCATATGCAATAAATTTGGAGGGAAATATGAAACCTTCCACCCCCTGAGAGAGGGGTGAGGACAACAAAGTATGTTGTACTGTCAATTTAATTACATTTTATATGTCCAGTGGACATGTGTGCGAAATGGGCAGCTATGTATGGGGCGTATTTTTTTTTTTTTTGAGAACAGATTGCCCTTTTATTTTTCAGGTGAGAGTGGAATGTGGGGTAGGGGAAGTAGGTATATTTGGGGAGGTAGGTTGGTGAGGTAAACAGACAAGACAAACAAGATGCATATAGGGGCAGAATTTGACACATGTGGTGGGTGAACACCATTGATGGGGAAGGATGTTTGGAAATCGCAAGCCCATAAGCCCACAGATGGCAACAGTGGAACTGGGATCTCCACCCATGGGCAGTCACAGCTGCACCTTCACAGCCCAAAGGGTGGCTGTGCTGGGGGCTGTGTAGGAGGAGCAGGCTCACCCGTGAGTTGCGCCACTTGTGCCTCAAGCTGGCATAGAGGATCAGTGACAGAACGCTCGATCTCTCTATGCACCACAGCCCGGACCATTCGGAGGGTGATAGGTGGCCCTCCTCTGCCCACGCTTGCACGGAGGGATGAGCCCCATCCCCTGCAGTGCTTCCACCTGAAGGTTGGGCACCGGACCTGCTGGTGCCAGGTGTCATCGCCAGCTGAGGTGGGACAGGTGGGCACGCTGGGACCGGCCTTCCCATACATTCTATGTTTTGGAGGATTTAATGAAAATATAGGTTAGTAACAGTCAACAGCAATCCCAATTAGTTATAACAGCATGCAGAAGTATTCCCATTAACCCAACACACCAGAGTTCCAACAGTTGAACAGCAAGCATAACACATGCATATATAGAACAACAGTGGACATTACAACAGCATGCTGGTTTAATTGATGGCAACAGGCCACCAATATTGTGGTATTTGAACAGGGAACATGCATTGAAATAAATGCAGACATTTATAAACCAATAAATGTTTTGAAATTAGACATACCCATTGAGGTGTAGAATTGCATTTTTTTATGCACATACAGTAGGGTGGAAAAAGATAGCTCCATTAACAACTTATATATCCTTCTAGTTTACACTACATTCCTATTAACTGCAGTTATATGTCCCCTACATGTATTATTACACTACCCAGTTGTCCTTAAATTGTGAAATGGGTTTTGCTAGATCTTTATATACATGAGCTGTATCTGACATACAAATTGTCCGGGATGCAGATGTTACTGCTACATATTTTGTGAGTTGCTCAGACACACTACTGCTGAGATGGTACATTGACAGCTCTACTTTCCTATAATTATCTAGATATGTTCAGGTGAAATTATCAGTTATATGTTAACAGCTCCCTATATTTCTGGCAGCACACTGACATTTCTGGGGAACACAATACCAAGCTACTCATGTGCCAGATTAACCTGTACATGCTGGACATGAACCAACAGTTGAGATATGCTTAAAAGCTACTGGCACTCTCTTCATCCACTTTATATGGGCCTACCCAAGTGTGGGTTAACAGCGCTTAATACAACAGTACTATTTCTATAATGCAAGAGTACAACAACATATCAAAGAAAATGACACAGACACACTCCAGGATTTATACCTTTATTAAAGACTTAAGACACTTTTCTAGAGGCCCTCTCATTTATTTTATATAACAGTACATGCAGAATAATTATTAAAGAATTATTATACCTTTATTTATTGGGTTAAAACACTTTTTTTCAGGCTTTCTCATTTATTTTATATAACAGTACATGCAGAATAATTATTAACCTGCCTGGTGGTGCAGCCTTAGCAGCCTATCTGCATAGGCTTGCTGGTTTGCAGCGTGGACACCTGCAGCTGTGAAGTAAATGAAGTGATATTGAGACATACTTATCCATAGTACAGACTAGAATAGCAATTCTTACATACTTAATTCCATGGCTACTTACTCAGTAGTGGGGCATTTTCCATCCCACGGGCCTCCTGTATCCACTGGTCCAGTTGATCCTCCTTGCGTCTCTTCAGGTCTGCGTGGTGGTATCTGACCTGCTCACCAGTCCGAGGGATGCCTATGGCACTGGTGAGTCCATGAACTAGATGGTTCCAGGCTTACGCTTTGTACTGGGTGCCCTGGTACTGGCCCCACAGCAGTCTATCCTCATGATTATGGACAAAGAGCCAAACCATTACTTTTGACTCCTCAATGCCCCAACATTGCGCTCAAAATCAAGAGCCCTCTGCAGCACCGGCCATGCTGCCTGCAGATGGGAGCTACAACCAGTTATGGCAAGTATTCCCACCTATGGAGCTTAAATATGCCTCATTTCCCACACTTATTTGTGATTGGCCAGTTTTGAAAAAACTCAGCTGAAGGCACACTTGCTTAGCAATGGGTAAACTTCCATTGATATGTATGTGTGTGTTGAAAGTGCATGGTTGTGAAATGCTGTCATGGCTTAGTGGTTCAGTACTGTGATTATGGTGCACAGTATCCCAGGTTCGAGGCCTGTCATTGCTTTTTATTTTACTACTGGCCAGATCGGCTAGGAGGTGTGGCTGTGTTTAGCCGACTTTGCTCAACTTTGCCCGACGTTGCTCTATGTTGCTCTACTTTGCTCTATGGTGCTTTACGTTGCTCATCGTTGCCCGACGTTGCGCTGGTTAGCATGGTGCGCAGCTACGTGCAAACATGTTCTGTTTGCGCTAGTTTGCACAATCCGCAGCTCTGCGCAAAGCCATTGTGCTAGTTAACGCAGTGCTCAGCTATGAGCAATTGCATATAAATATGCTTAATCCTGGTAAACTTTGCTTAGCAGTGCTTCACTTTGCTTAAGATACGTTACTCATTCATCCATCAGTATGCATAACCATTTCACCTTCTTAGAGATATATATATATAATTCATTCACTACTACATAGGCCGTTTCAATACTTTTTACAAAAATTTAAATGATAAATGTCAGGAATTATTTTTATATACAGATTTCCAACAGAAAATAGAGGGGGGAGTGGTGGGACTCAAACCAGGAATGCCTCCTCTTTGTGCGAAGGCTCTACCACTACGCTATTGCTATTTCGCTTAATTTGCATATAAGTTTCTTATTATCCTCTTCGGTGTCTAAACTGCTAACTGTAGCTAAGCAATGGGCAAACCTGTGCAAACACGCGCAAATACGGGCAAATATATCGGAAATAATAAAAAAAAAACTTTTTACATTTTTAATTGTACGGGGGTTTAGAATGTGGGGGAGTGTAGTGTTGGGTATGTACACATTTGAGCAGACTCGTTCATGCATGTAGACATTTCCCAAATGTCAGACTTGCAGGGGTGTGGATTTCTGGACTGCTCAGCAGTCCGACACTCCCCCTTCACTCGTGCACACTCCGTGTTAGCCTTAGAGTTGAGGCAGCATGCCCTCATTAATATGCATGGCGCGCTGCTGTCTTACTCTTAGACTGGCTTTTCCGTGTAAGACTAATCTAGTCTTACATGGAGGATTAGTGAATCCTGGGGACCATATAAACATTCCACCACATGTGTTGGTTTTTCTAATTTCTTTTTTGCTATATTAGAAAGTGTCATACCAAATCCTGGAGGGGAGATTATAGAAGTTTTGTTGAGGAAAGAGGGGATAAATGGCAGATAAGATTACAAGCTAGCCAAATACCAGGACTGAATGAAATGATTTCTCTTCAACCTAGTCTTAATAGAAAAGCTGCCCCTAAGGATAAGTTGTTTTCAATAGACATAAAGGTTTATGTCATTTTATTATTACTTTTTAAGAATAAGTTTTTATAGTAACATTACATACATATTTTAAATCATAATGTATATTATTTTACAACTTTATACTAGTTGGATTAGTCATGTGTCTTATAATGAATGAGGATGGTGCCTTTAAATGTTTGAACATTTGTGTGATGTCATTCATTAATTACTATATAAACAAGCTGGCAATTTTTTTACTTTGATTCTGACTAAGTCCTTGTTAAATGTGGATGAAAGCGCTCAAGTCATTTTAAAATTTTATTGAGAATTAAACAGATTTTTTCAAGTTGGTTGATGTCCATTTGCTGCTTGCAGTGTTCTTTTTCATTATATGAAATGTATTGCTACTCTTTTGGAGTACAATGATTTGCTCCATCTATATATTGTGCTGCCATGTTGGGAGATGTACATGTTTGTGCAATGATACACTTTCTGTAATGGCTAAGTGTTCAGTTGCTTCAGTTATGCTCACTTTTTATTTCTTATATTTCAAATCTTAGTCTTCATGGGTTTGCAAATGGATACAGTAAATTTCTCTCTCTTCTTTAAACAAAACTCCTCTCATCTAGACCTTTATTTCTCTTCGACATAATGGCTTTTATGGTTAAGCCTAGGGAGTTGCAAGGAAGAGTTGTGCATGGCATACTTATCTGCTCTCTCTTTTTTCTCCCTGACTATAATACTATACCTAACCAGATTTTGACAAAATAACTGTGCTTTCTACTTTAAGATTTTTTTTCAAACAACCAAGCAACAAATCATACAAATCAAGGAAACAATCATTTCAATTATCTGTTAATTTAAATTTTTGAATGTGGTCCATAGAATCATGGAACAAAAATGGTATTCAGCAATCTAAAAAGAGAAAGCTATTCTTGAACTTATAAATCTAAAGTTAACATTCATGTCATACAGAAAACTCATATGATATGGAATCAATGGAATCAGATTAGAAAGAACTGGCTTTAAATTATTATAGCAGCAGGTAATAATCAGAACAACTGTGGAGTAGTTATTCTACTCAAATCTTCTCTTTCCAGGACTATATTCAAAATATTATTGTTGATTCAAATTGTAGATGGTGTTCCATAATTAGTGAAAATGACACTTAAGATCGACCTATATTATTTTTAGTATGTGTGCTCCATGTCATAATCAGCATGAGTTCATCTTGGAGATACATATTATTCTGAGAAAATTAAAAAATTATTAACACATTCTTGGGGGATTGGAACTTTATTATAAATCCTTATATAGACAGAACTACAAATTCTAAGTCATATAATCTTAATGCCACATTATATTAACTATTCTTGACATAATCTTTGATTTGATTGACCCCTCTGGGTACAAATGCCTTTATTCAGTCATCAATCAAAAATCTCAGTCAGATCTCATTTATATTATTAATTGTGCTAGATAAGGATGCCATCTCTTCCCCTACTTATTTAATATACATATATTGAACCTCTCTTTATGTCATTAATACAAAAATCCTATTATTCATTTCCTAGATTCAGCAAGATCCCCATTCTAATAACTGCCTTTGCACTTTAATAACAACCATGGGAAAGCATTGTCAAACATTAAAAATGAATTTGCAAATAGAAAAAAAGCAAATGCTTCTTTTTTTTCCAAAATAGTGATAATCAAAAATGAATATTTTGTCCAGAATCTTATTTCATCTTATGTGTACCTTTTATCCTATCCCCGACAAACTATTTAAAGAAATTAATCCACAATTTTCCAAATGTATTTGGGCTCCCAAATCAATAAGAATAGCATATAATAAATTAATAGTACCCAGATTGCAAGGCGGCCTAGGCCTACCTAATTTTTTCCCTATATCATTTAATTCATTTAATTGTAAAGGCTGGTAAGTTATTAAAAATAATAAATCATCTACCCAATTCAAATTTCTGACAACCAACTTCGGTAAAAATTTGACACAATCATGTAAAAGCTTACAGCTGTAATCCTTTGGCTCTACCTTTTTTGAAACAAAAATATTTCAAAACTCTTAAATTTCATATTTTTATAACAAAGAAAACCAACCTCCATAGGAAATTACTAAACATTCGAAATGTAAATACTCCTTTGAGTTATCACAAGCAATGAATGAGAATCCTACTTCCAACTTAAATAACTAGATGTTAGATCTTTCTAATTTCCCACTAATTAAAAAAAATTGATCTGGGGTTTTTGTTAAACAAGTTCCTCTTTCATCAAGTAAATGAATCCGGGTTATGTGTCTACCAAAAAGTAATATACTCATTCTAAATCAAGTCTCATATTTAATGCGCAAAGCATATCCTGTTTTGAGTCCTGAGTCCATAGACAATAGTTCCTTTTGCAAATGTTGGTCCTGCTTATTTAATAAAACAGTTGTTATTTAATTGTTATAAATGTGCCTCCTCACTTAGATAGAATGACACTACCATTCTCTCAAAGTATTGGATAAAAACTGATTCCCCTCTTTCACATAATGAAATTATTATATCTGTTAAATTCAGTATCAAACACAAACCTTTCAAAAATGGTTTATACCCATTACATGATTTTAAACAATGCACATTAGACTCCTTCTAAATTAGCTGCTATAGTTCCTAATACTTCACCAGTATGTAACTTTTGTGACTTTGACTATGCAGACCTAAATCACATTCTTTGGAGTTTTAAATATTCAACTCCTATATGAAAATCACTAAAAAACAGACTTATCCAGTTAGATTTTCATGACAAAATCATCACAAGAAATGTTGCTATTCTTAATATTACTCCAAAAATCTTTGTCATAAATATACTTATATTGTAATAATAATCTTTATGTTGATCACTTTTTACATTACACAAAAAAATGATTGATTGTACAAATTCATCTTTGATTTCTTTCAAAGAAATGCCAAATAAATATCACAAGACCTTTAAGATCACACTACGTAATAAAAACAATTTTCCCTCTTCATAGAAAGCTGGAAATAATACTTGATATTATTTCATAAATTCTCATCTTCAGTATAAATATCAATGCTACCACTAATAATAGTTACAATCTTAATACTATTAATCTACTTTTATAGTTATATATACTTGCCTGTTCTTTCTGTTTTAGCCATCACAATTCTCTCTTCATTTAAAAATAAAAAGGGGTATATATATATATATATATATATATATATATATATATATATATATATATATATATATATTTATATTCCTCAGGGATTATCTGTGCCTCTGCGCATTGTCTTTTGGGTCGCTAGGGATCCAGTAGTCTATTACATCTTATATCTCCATAAATCAATCAGTCTCACTAACACTATAACTTGAGATCTAAACCTGATTCAGCTAATAAACAAACATGGTGGAGAGACACATTTGTCATGCAACACTTACCCTTTCTCTGGAACAAACTTCCACTCTGAATTAAACAATACAACATACTACCTTGCTTCAAAAAGGAGTTATAAAAAGTGGATGGGTATTAATAAATATTCCAATTGTATGACTACCTGTTGCTCCTTGAAAAACTAGGCAAGTTCTAAGGGGATACTGGCAAAGCAAAAATTTGTACAACAAAGAAAAAGGGACCAACTTGAAGGTTAACCCTCACTGTATAACAAACAGCAATAATGTCTACAAAAATACAGGGAAGGAAACACTTGACCAACTCAGAATACAACAAAACAAAGTTTAATAGCTCACAAAGTTTTCAGACTACTTCCTTCCTCAGTGTGTATCAAATCCTTAAAATCACCAGTCCTTACATGCCTATCACAATTAGCTAATTGTTATCACATGACACAGCTTCAATACAATTATCTAAATGGTATATCATCATTTAAAAACAAATCCAGGTAATCCACAACATATTCAAAAAATCTACATAAATAAAAAGGTAAATGTTCGTTTGTTCAAAATCTTAAATCTCCAAAAGTTCTTCACCGATTGCTT